>NW_010242912.1:13503-38251 GCF_000690775.1 Eurypyga helias | reverse complement strand
CTGCGGAAGTATCCAGGCCATGAACTACCGTGATCACAAAGTGGCAAAGTCTGTAGCTGTCGTGCCCAACTGAACAGGCTTCTTCCGCAGCCCTCAGCATTCAGCCAAAAGTACTTGACAGAAGTGGGGTTTGCAGGCAGAGCTGAGCTGCCTTGGCTGGTGGGGGCAGTCCAACTAATACAACTCACATAGTCCACATGGCAAATGCCCAGGGATCTTTACGAGCCACCATCTGTCATCCGCTCGCCGCCCTCTCCCACTTTCCATGCACACAGCCCGGACACACTACGGCTTGGCGGCACTTGAAAACCGCCTTTCCAGGGTCCCACAGAAACGTCATTTCGAGGAATGCGAAGAGAGTTTTGATCTTTTAAGATGATTTGGAAGTATCACTGGGACTAGAGGATACAGGCAATCATCTCAGAAAACTGGAGGGGTGGTCTTCTACACTTTCCCAGGCTTCCCTAAGCATTCTGCAAATTCATGATTTCCCAGAGGCTGCTCCTTCAGAGAACTCCAGCAGAAACAAGGGTAACTCCAGAAACAGGCAAGATCGTGGTAAAGAACCCAAATCAACCGATCAAGTACCACTACACCACTGCAGCCTCCCGTCGGACGCCACCTAGCCAGCGACACCCATGTTTGCACGAGCAGTTCTGGCAGTGCCCCCCTTCAGCACAGCCTGCCAGCGCCCCGCAAGCCACACGTCGCAAACCATGGGACTCACGCAGCGAAGCGCCTGCCTCGTCTTCTACCAGATGGTTCAGAAACTCCGTCACTTGGGAGACTGCATTTCCAAACCCAGAAACCAAGAACTAGCCCCACTTGAAGAGCAGAGGCCGAAGAAACTACAAGGGTACTCCCTTTTAATCTTTTAAGAACATTGTTCAGCCTGTATCAGACACGTATGCAACTAACCTCATCATCACGCGTGTTCTGCAACTCCCGTATCTATTTCAGACCCCACTGTCAAGGCCCTGATGGCAGCAGGGCACAGCGCCAGTGCAGGAACCCTACCACCGAAAACCGCTGCTCTGCATCAAAACAAACCTCGTTTTGGAAACTAATCAGGCCTAGAGCTCTCCGCTCTTCAGCCACAGCCCTGCATTTTCACTGAATCACAGAATGGTTTGGGTTGGCAGGGACCTTAAAGACCATCTAGTTCCAACCCCCCTGCCATGGGCAGGGACACCTTCCACTAGACCAGGTTGCTCAAAGCCTCATCCAGCCTGGCCTTGGACACTTCCAGGGATGGGGCATCCACAGCTTCTCTGGGCAACCTGTGCCAGTGCCTCACGACCCTCTCCGGGAAGAACTTCCTGATGTCCAATCTAAGTCTCCCCACTTTCAATTTAAACCCATTTCCCCTTGTCCTGTCACTACAGGCCCTTGTACAAAGTGCCCCCCAGCTTCCTTGTAGCCCCATCAGGTACTGGAAACACTGGTTATAGTGGTACACAAAGCAGCTCACTACCGGGGGCTAATGAATTAAATAGAATTAACTATGTTTTTAATTATTATGAACCCAGTAGCTTGTTGCCACTGCTAAGTTCCACATGGTATGGCTTCACCTCACAAGCATCCTCAACAACACTAGATAAGTATCATTTGCACTTCACTGATTCTTGTCATCTGTTCACCGGTGCTCTCACAAGCACCTTTTTTGGTGAGAAGGGTAAACAAGCACTCTATTAAAGCATTATAAACATTATAAACATTCAAGGATCACTTCCCCTATTCTGTTTCAATATACTGCTGCAAAATCTTCCACCTTCACAGCGTACAAAAAAATCCCACAAATTGATACATCTGTTAGTTTGCATACACGCCATTTGTCTGCAATACGCTCCCACATCCCAGTTACCTTTCCTAAATCTCTAAAGTTCCCTCCCCTCACCCCCTTTTAAATGTACTCACGCAGATTTTCCAATCAAAAAAAGCAGGGGGGAGGGGGAGGCTAAGTTTTCACCCTAAAGCCAAAGTCCTCTGTAAGAACCAGTACGGTGAAACCCCTGACAGCACTGATTTAATGATGGGCCTGTCTCAGGACTGCCTGGCACAGCCGTGTGTTTTCAGCCCAGCTACTTTACCGGAAGCCTCGTGGGCCACCTCCGGGCGGCGCCGGGGCAGGAGGACCCACACGTACCCCAATCTGCCACCAATCGAATGGAACGCCTCTGTGAACAAGTCAGTTTATTGCAAGTAAATGGACTTTTACTTAAGATCAAGAGAAGATTCGAATCTCAAGCAAGACAAACCAGTTTCACAAAGGTAACTCACACAATGCAAATAAATGCTTCGCATTACAGACATTTAGATTTTCTTTAAACCTTTTTATTTAGAGATTTTTCTGGTAAGGAGATATACCATAGGAAAGCAATTTCACTGGCAGTGAGGTATGTATATACTCTACCAAAATACTCCTCTTGTTTTAACTGCTTTTAACTTTATTTACATATAAAGAAAATATCAATGCATATCCTTGGCTTAACTACAGTATCTGTTACCCTATATGAGCAAAATGAAATGTTACTTGCATACAAAACTGGATTTGTAGAGAAACCTGATTTGATTTAAACAAAAATCATGTTCTGAGGACAGTTTAAATGAACAAACACAATTCTTCATGACCAAGACACCTGCACCGTATTTCCATCCTCACAGCACATTTATTTCAGTAATTCTGTAAGTAGGTCCTTAGCATGAGCATAGTGTTACAGTTTTCATACATATAATCACATCCAAAACAAGCTCTAAAACTTAAGTTGTAAACATTCTCTTCATATGTAGAAACATTTCAATCTGTGTTCAAATTTTCTAAAATGATCAACCTTTTAAACAGAATTATAAATGAAAAGTCTACTCTAACCGTGTAGTGAGCAATGCTTATTAGTACATTTCTACAGTGTTAAATAAAATAGCAGAGGCAAACGTCTGTAAGCAAGTCAGACTTCAGGTAAATCATCATAAAGAAACAAACTTGTTAACAAAAAGATGCTCTGTAATACAGGAAGTTGGACTGAGTCTGCTATGGTACAAAAACGTAAGGGTAAATACCATCTTTGTTGACAAGTAGGAGGTAGCATGGATGCACCACTTTATTGTCAGTGAGAAATGCAACTGAAGTAAAGAATATTTCCTTACCACAAATTTCCAGTATTATGTACATAGTTCTCTTAGAAATTTGTTTAAACAACTTTCCCTCCACTTTTTAGTACAAAAAGCCTCATGTGATTTAAAAAAAAACACACACCTAGATAGAATAGTACTAATTGCCCTATTTGCATGAAACAGTCTCTTGAACTATGAAGTACATGGTATTTAATGCCCTAAGTCGAGTAAATTGTATTAGCAGTTCTCGGTATTATACAAAACACTACATACATACAAACAAAATATAATAATATCTTATTTTACTATGTAATTCTTTTTGGAATAAACAGAGCCTTGATTTGGGTAACACTGAAAAGAACGTGGTTTCTTTGTTTTATGAAAATCTGCCTGTTAAGTACCCATGTGCAACAATTTAAAAATGGCTGCCATACATGTAATGGTCTTGAATTGGTAGGGAACACAGTAACTGACAAAAACATAATAAACCTTAAAAACACATCTTCCACCCTATATAAAATATAAAGACTACTTACTGTAACTGTTAAGTATTCAATGTATTTTGATGTTACTGTAATCCATTTCTATTTTTCTGTCTTTAGCATTTATAAACATAATTTAGTGTAGCAATTTATCTTAAAAAATGACAAAGTATTTCAAATTTACATCCAATTAAAATTCAAAATGTTTCCTTCTTCTATGATGCTGCTTCTGCCATCAGTAAAGAAAATGAAGTTTCAGTAATTGAAGCGGGCTTTTTAAGTAGTGATGTGACTTCAACCATGCCAGCTCCAGTCCGTGGAAGATTTGTGTTGACAATGTGTCGCTGCAAGTGCTTTATCCAGTCTTCTTGAACAGACAAAGGTCCTCGAAAGACCAGACCACAAAACCTATGCAAATATTAAAATTATTCCATCAAGACATATCTAGCTCGACTGAAAATTACAAAATAAAGACAGTAAGTGGAAAGTCTTAATTTCCCTAATGCTTGTTTCTACATCGTTTAGCTGAAAACCTTAGTAATTGAGTTAATTTACAGTAACTGTGAGCAGAAGAAAACTGCTGTTTATAGGCCTCACACTCTTACATTTTTAACACGACCAGTAACAATCTCTTGTTCTTAAGTAAGGGTTTTTTTTTGAAGGACACAATATTACTCAGTCACAACCAATGAGATTTTAGCTAGAGAAACAGCTGGCAACCCAAGACTTGAGTATGACTGAATCACATCCTCCTGTTCACATTACTGCAAACAGGCAACTGCTTCCCCCCGTTATGAGTCAATTTAATCACAAACACGTTTACAGGATACAATCTTAGATCTTCTAATGACTAAAATCAGGAAGCTCTTAAGAACACGTTCTTTGGATTAAAATAACCCTATGTACCTGCATCTGAGTATGTAAACTTCATCAGCACTATGAGGTAATGGCAGCATTTTTTTCTTGCTTCCAGATCTTGACCTTGACTTCTTTTGCTTACAGTCTAGAGCTAAGAAGAGAGAAATGTCCATATGTGAAAGTGAAACTTCAAGGAGTGTTAACCAAACAGAGATACTTAGTAAGCATCCCCTATAGCAGTAGTGAAATGACAGCTACCTCCTTGTTTTCTACATGTAATTAGAATGCAAATCCGAAACAGTTACAGTGTGCTCTAAGAAATGTACTGGCAAAACACATGAAGCTGTTTTTTTCTTTTGTGTAGCACAGTCCTCGCTCTGTAAAAGACTACATAATTGACATTCAGCATTCAACTGTTGTTTTAGGATCAGCAAGCACCTACTAAGCTATTGCACAATTATACAGAAACAAAGCACCATGGTAAAATTCCCTCATGCATAAAACACTGTCAAAATCTTGGGACCTGTTTTGTGGTCCAGGTACCATCGTAAGACCACTCATGTTCAACCAAGTTATAACTTCACAAAGTTGTAGCTTTCAGAATTTCTGGTTTGAATAAAACACCTGCCATTTCTTTTCAATGTAAACCGTAAGTTTGTCCTTTTATCGTAAGAATTTCAAATGAAGCTTCCCTCTCACCCCTTTCTGAATTCCAATGCATCCTGCAAAAATGACATATTAATCCTTGGCAGTGGGAGCTGGTATCAGGACATTCAACAGGGATGGCAAGGCCATTTTTAAAATTCAGCCTAAGCACTTGAAACTGTATGAAAATAATGTGTGTGAACAGGAAACACATAACAAGTGGGTTCGGACAGCACTGAGGTCGATACCTCCCATGAAGAGATGTAACAGGAATCTGTTACAAAATCTGGAGATTGCAAAAAGTGGTCAAAGTTGGGCGATGAGGGGATCAAACAGAGTTAATATTGTTGTGACGAAAACGGCTAAGCTCAAGAAAAAACAAGAAGTTCGGGGCTGCTTGAAGTGAGAAGTGTATCTAGCTACACCCTGTTCCCAAACACTAGACACTAGAACTCCACAGAAACCTGAAAGACAGTAACAACTGGTATTCTTGATACCAAAAGGCATGCTATGCTGCTGAAGCGTCTTATCAGTAAAACTTAAAAAACGGTAACACTTAGGTATAAGTTTGAGTCCTGCAACATAAACCAGAATAAACCTCTTCATACTCCGAAGCGTAGGAGTGCATCCGGTGAGGCAAAGCATGCTGATTCAAAGAACACCCAGTCTTGAACGCATCCTTCATTTTCCTTATGCCCTCCAAATGAGCACCTCCCAAGCTTTTACCGCACAGCCAAACTTTGAACCTGTAGATACAACAGCCATTTCCCAGTTCCATCCCCAGATTTAAAAATTCCTAGAGTATCTAGCAAAATTAGAATGAATTCTTGAGGTTTGCAGGTACCAGAGAACTAACTACTCAAACCAGCAGAAAGCAGATACCAACCTAAGGAGACTTCCTTAGGAAGTCCTAATTAGGAAGATGAGGCTCGACAGAATTTTTTTCTGATAGAAACAATGAAAGCTGTCTGGATAACCCAAGGTGGCAGGGGAAAGAGAAATGGCCAAGGTAACTTCTGGAAAAGTGAGGCAGGGAGTTCTTCATGCTTTACGCTCTCATCAGAAGCATATTCCTCATGTAATTAGAAAGGAAAGCTAACTATCGTTCAGGCTGTAGGAACTACCAAGTAGTATAAACATTTTACATACCGCAACATCAGTAACAACGTCACCAGAAATGTAAGCAGACACAATACCGAAACCCAGACACCCATT
This sequence comes from Eurypyga helias, assembly GCF_000690775.1. Taxonomy (NCBI): domain Eukaryota; kingdom Metazoa; phylum Chordata; class Aves; order Eurypygiformes; family Eurypygidae; genus Eurypyga; species Eurypyga helias. The sequence goes on along the minus strand of NW_010242912.1, from coordinate 31,940 downwards.
CTCTGAAGGGAACTATTTGCATGAGGGGTGACCTGTCTGAAGCAGTTATTACAGCAAAAGCTTTGCCACTGCCAATCTGCAGAACATCACAGGAAGGAGGGAAACAGAAGTCACTATTATCCCAATACAAACATGCCCATGAGTTGCATGTGATGTCAGTTAGTTGGTGTCAGTTGATTTGAGTTAAAAAAAAAAACAAACCAAAAACCAAACCAGTAGACAGCAGGCTCCTCTAGAAGCCCACATGCAGCTGAAACAAGAAATAGCTTATTTCCTTCATGATGGCAAATTTAAGACATTCATTCCCACCAAGAGGTTCTGCTCGCATACATCTCAAGCATTTCAGTGAGCTTTCACTTTCTTACTAGATCTGTACTGGTCTTCTGCAACAGAGTTACTGAAACCTAAGAGTTTTGTACTTGTGTGTAGTCTTCAAAGGAAAATCCACCTGAACTACTATGAAATCAAATAGACAGCAACACAAACAAACAGAATATGCCATAATGTACCAGGGCAGGTACCTTCTACTTTCTCGAAAGGTGCCTTTTCCAAGAACAATGAGAAAACAAGTAAAATAGAAGAATGGGCATCTTCTCTGAGCCATTTACAAGGGAGGCCCTAGACAAAGAAATTACAAAACAAAGAACAGAAAATATCACCATAAAAGGCATCAGCTCACTCAGTGCATTCTCAGCATAACTTAGCGAAGATGGGAAGTAGATGTGCCCAAGCAAGAAGCTGTTGCAAAGACAGAAAATGTGTTCTGCAAGGGATACTTTTTGTTCCCTTTGTCTTTTGACCTAATGAACATATTCCTCTATCTTTTAGGGGGCACAAAGCAGCACAAGTACATTTTGAAGTTACTCCAATGAAGCAAGAAAGTAAGTGGAGAAAGACTAAAATCTGTGTAAAGACGACTGAAAACTGTAATTCCAACAGAAGTTATCAGACATGTACCAGTAACTGGCAAATTAATTCCATTTTTTTCTATCCAGAGACCAACAAGTTTAAATGAAGTCACATGCACATACTTAAGTACTCAGTTGCTACGATGCTCACAAGTGCTTGCAAGCATCAAGTCACACCATTGCCTCACCCTAAGAAACCGCAGCCATGTTCTAACCAAAACTCAGTTGCTGTTCTTCCAATACCTTTACTGTAACAAAGTATGACCATCTCAGAAGGGATGTTTTTAGCACTCTCAGGAAGAGACTAAGGATAATTTAGCTCCAGTAAGCTGCATGGAAATTGCAGCAAATTGCCAGAGATGGGCAGGAACTGCCTACTGTCGTGGCTATCACAGCTCCGAAACTACTGTCCTTAATTCTCCCTGAAGACCCAATGCTTCTTGGAAAAAGCCTTCCTTCAAGTTTGGCCACCTGGTGTTTCCTAGTTGCTAGTCCAAAAACTTTTTGTAAAAAACAGTTCAACTACTTCAAGACATCTCTGATAGAGCATGACAGAGAAACAACACATCTAAAACAAAAGACAAACTTCGTATGAATCTCCTTAAGGCATTCAAGTTCAGGTTCAGAGCACATTATTTAGAAAAATATATGCTAGGTAAAAAGGCTGCATAAAAAACCTTCTTCACCTCTGTGACCACTTACCAAGGAAGACTACAAGCAGATGGGGATGGGAGGTAAGATGAGCATGCCTAAACCAACATGAATTAGAAAATTCATGATTAGAGGTCCTTCATGCCATGCCATTTGTTCTGAGGTTCAAAATTAAAAGTGCATCTATGCTAATTTGCAGGCTCCACTTCCTGATGTCCCCCAACATGGAACACTTCTCACTGCAGGAAGACTGGAGCTGGGTCTTTACTCAGTCTTCATCACTTTTGTCATAGCATACATAAGCCAACACAAGTTGAATAACTGTAGGCATAAACGGATCTAATTAACTATTTAAGAACACTGCCAATTAAAAAGTAACCAAAAAAAAAAAGTAATTATTTTTCTTGTATATTTATTCACTATTTCCAGTTCAATCACTTGCAATCTATCCTTCCACAGTGAAGTGCATTAAAAAAGCCCCTTTAGTAATACACCCCTGGAAGATGACAGCCAGTAAGAAGAGACTGAGTATGTGAAAAGAGTCAACAAATAGATGATGTAAAAAGCCAGGGTGCAAGAGAAAATCAGGAGACTTTGGAGGGGAAGAAGCCTAGAGAGAAGAAAAGGAAGGAAGCTGGATATACAACTCCACCAAGAAGAGCGAGATGCATTTTGAAGTCTGTCCAATGCTTTAAAGGTAATCAGAAGAAAAGAAGCAAGTTTGCCACATTCTCTGGGAAACACTAATGTGTCGCTATTCATCAAAACAGATACAAAAGGAAATGAGCATCTAATCAAGATGAGTGATTAAATCATCACATTGCTCAAAACTGGACTGCATAACAACAACAAAATGTTCCAGTCAGTTATTTGAAGGCCATCATGCCAGAACTAACACAAAAGCAAGTCACTATCCAAATGAGCCACGACAGGCATTTGCTACACAGTGGATCCATACCGCGTAGCTACAGGCACAACTAAGTTTAATAAACACTAACCTTCAACAGCCAACAGCCTAGAAAGTTCCACCTCTAGGATGTTTTTCTGGAGTCAATTCTCAAAATTTACCATTACGCTTAACTGTCTATTATACTGCTAAAACACTGAAGTTGCATTTGGGGGAAAACAAAAAAGGTTAATTAACTAAATGTGATCAAATTACTGACTCTGAAGAAGCAATGGAACTGCTAGAAGAGCAGCATGAAACAGTATCAGAAACATACACAGGCAAACTAAAAAACTGAGCAGAAGACTATTACGTAGTGCTAGGAAAGGTCTCACTTGAGTGACACGCAGAGATTACTGTGTCTCTTATGACACAGTAATGCCTAGACAGGCCCCGTAACAACTGCCAAATAAAAGAATTACCACATTCGTGTTTACAAACAGTTATTTAATTACAGCAAGAAACTGAGCCAAATAGTCAACCAATGGGATTTTTCTTTTCAGTAGTTATGTTTACTTCAGGAGATGTAAGAAAGGTTTTGTGAAAACAGAATGAGGATTCTGTATAAACATATCCTCATTGTCTCCATACAGGTTCCAGGCTGATGCCAAACTGAAGACATCTTGAAATTGCTCTCAAGTGCAACCATTTTTTAATAAAGAAAAACTGAGATCTCCCCATGAGCAACACTCATAGCAAAGTTTAAAACTAGTGTGTGCTAGTTGCATTAAAATAATTCTCTTCACAAAACTTAAAATATAAAGGGGAATATCAGATAAAACCACTGTTTAAAAGTATATATTCTGGCCTACAAGCCTTGCATTGAGCTTGCTCCAATGAAAACTCAACAAGCAAAGTTTATAAACTTCACAGTTAGAACAGTTTTAACGGTAATGACTAAATTAATACAAATATACGTTGGTTGCACAATGTTATAGCTAGAACTCTGGCCTCTCTAAGTCACTGGTTTCAGTGAAAGGCCTTTATCCACCTGGCACAGGCAGTTTCTCTGTCTCAGCTCCAGCTTCTGAGATCACAACTTTAAAACAAGTTCTGGCTTTAACCTTTTTTCCTTGCTTTGTTTCAAACCTCATTTTGCTTCTAACCTAGTTTTACACAAACTTAGGTCCAACGATACAAGACTCGGGAGTTTTCTTTCGGTTCTTTTAAAGAAAGTGTCAACTATTCCGATGAGTATGCTACTACTTTGCTAGCAAAATACATTTCTTAAAGAAAACCACCAAAAATCCCTGAAAGCACCATTACAAGCTTCCTTCACTTCTCCCGTTCAACAAAAGGGAAGCTGAGGTACAGGAAGCTTCTCCAGGATCCATCTGTGTACTATCCTCCTTGCCACAGTGTCTCCTCAATAAATTATCGCTAAGATTTCTGTGTGCAATTTAAATACACAGCTATTGAAAAATATTTCACCCGTAGGTATATAAGCAAGGTAACTTACACAGGGCTAACACCAAACCACAGCAGTGGTAAATGAAGCCCACTACTATCACCTTTCTTCTGAGTAAGTATTAAAACTTTCAGACCCACTAAAGGCATAGACGCCTACACACTGGGTATTACTGCATCTGCTGACTTCCTTCTAAATCTACTTTGTTAGGGCATTAACTTAGTATAACGTAAGACCTGGCAGACACAGGCCCAGTTTGTAAAAATATTTCTTTTAGCCTTCTGCAGAGAAAGTCTGAAACTCAGCGTACTTGTCATTCTTAGCGTAATGAATTACATCTGCAGATAAAAACTCTGCTTTTTTCCAGAGCATTATGTAAAAGTCTGTGCTTGACGACACAGAAAACTGATGGTTGCCTTTCCTAAACACTGAATTTTGCAGACTTTGTATCTCAAGAGTTATCCTCACTATATTCCATCTCTGCTCCCCAACTTGCTGTTGATCATATGAAGTCCCACTAATCTTGGCAAAAATCCAAGTAAACTGAGAAACTACCTACAGCCAAGCAAACTACAGGTCTCTGGAAATGAGTCAAAATATGGAATATTAGAAGAATTTCAAAATGAAGTGTGTTTTACTAAAAAACATTAATAGCAGTGCCAAAAGCTATACTACACTCAACTCCGTGTCAGCCCAGGTAGCTTTGGGGTTGTGAGTCAAACAAGAAATGAAACCGACTACATACAGTATGTTGTTAGAAATACACGAAGTGTGAAATTACCTATTCTAACTACAGGATTCTTAGTAATTATGTGCACTAGACTGTAAAAATTACTTGTTGGTTTGCTGTGTGTTTTGTTATTTCCCCCCACCTCTCTCGTTTCTGAGGTACTTTTAAACACTTCATTAGAAGGTCAGCTATCTCGTTTGGAAGTTGTGATATTGTAGGAGAATGAATTTAACCATCTCTTAGTTTTGTTTACATACCTTAAGTATCGGATCCAAAATAAATGAGTAATAATGAAAATCAGACATGAGAGTGGACAACAGCAACATATCTTTTCTTACACGTTGCTGAAGTTTTATGTCAAATAAATTTTTTTACCAGCATAAGCTTCAAAATTATTTTGAATTAACGTATGCTTTTGTCCAGTCTGATGAGGAAAATATATCATAGACAGACTTGCTTTTACATCTGTAACAAAACATACCTGTCCCAGTCAAAAGTCCAGCACTCTTCTTTCGTGCATAAGCGCGTAAGTGGTTGGACAGGCTAACAGCACTTGTAAACGTCGTATTGCAATGCACACACGTTCTAAGCTTCACAGGCATACCTATCATTCAAAAGAAAACTATAATCCAGTTCTCTCTTCAAAAAATGAAATTCTCAAAGCGTTGTAAAAAGTTTTCTGCAATAAAGATGGTTTAAAATATATTCACTGCATTGACGCAATTGTTTAGTATATTAGAAGGATCCAAGTTAACCGTTATTAGCTTCCCATGTAGTGCTTTAAGCCAAACCATGTTATTTGAAAAAGTACAGAAAGGAGGCAACTTGAGCCATTAGGCTACTCTGCATTTAATACCTACTACCAAGTCCCTACAGATCTCCAAGTTATGAAGCTCTAATTCCAAAATACAATCCTGCAATTTGATAGCACAATTCTGTCGAGAAATTTCAGAGCTTGCAACATTTCCAATAGAGAATTTAAAAAGTCTAGTTGACAAAGTGGTGATTAAGAGTGTTTTACCATAACAACTGAGGAGCTCAATACTAAATTAGGCTGCAGTTGAAGGCTCAGAGAAAAAGGTGGTAACACACACCCCTGAACAGCTGTTGGGCGTTTTGTTCAGCGCATCTTCTGACCATTACTTTAGATGCGCAGTTGACAATGAAAGTTACTGATTTGAATTTGTTTCTGAAATCTTTGTGCTAAATAAATGATCAACAAAGCAACATGCTAGTAATCACAGGAAAACAGCGAAACAATACTGAACTCCTCACTTACCAGACAAAGAAACCATTATAACTTATTCCCTGCTCCACTTCACCATAATGTTTCTCCCTGCATTTTGCTAAAGATAGTTTTTTTGGTCAACTAACATTTCAAGTTCTCTACTAATAAATTATTAGAAGAGTAACTAAAAAAGCTCATTTTTTTCAGGAAAGCGTCCGTTTGCAGGAAAGAAAGAATCCTATTCTCCAGCAGCCCGCAGAAGACATGCTGTTTTTTCAGGCAAGTTACAGAAGAACACCTGGTTGGTAAAAATCTTTTTAAAAACTAACCCCAGAATTACAAATATTTGCCTTTTTAGGAAAAACAGAAGAATTTCAACTCGATGTTAAATATTTTCTTATTAACTCAACTGGCACAGTGCGTTAGTTGTCAAATTTTGTTACCTCAGCCACAGACAATTATAGGGCCCCATTCATAACTGTTAGTACTATGCAAGCATATGTTCATTTTTACCCGGTTGTTCACCACAACCGAACAGGTACTACCTACTATTCAGCAGTAAACATTAAACAGAAAGCAATACACAGTGTCAGGTTTGGCAATCTATTCCTTTAGCATTGTTTTTCAAATCATTATTAAGCCTGTCAAAGATGCACTTCCTTTGTTAAGCAACCCCCTGTTTTAAAGGACAACCACAGATGTCCAGAAGACATTGAATGTAATTCTGTTCCACCTATATCATTTCAGAAAGCCACCTTCGTTAAGAAATTGATTGCACACTTCTGTAGACCCCTAAAAGAACTGAGCACGTTGGATTGTTATTGTTCTTTTTACTTGTTTAAAGGAAGACAAGAATATAGGTGGAAAAAGTACTAGGCACTGCCAGTTTTACTAACCTGCACTGGGTAATAACAAGAAAACCAACAGAACCAAAAAAGTCAAGGGTATAAAAACAAGATCCTGCTCTTCAATCTAAAGAATCCTGCAGCACTGTAAGGTGGTGTCCAAACAAGAAACAGGTAAATGCAAGCTCTAGATACACATTAAAAGGATGTTGTAAGAATTCCCCAAGAGTAGAAATAACTCTTATGTGAGAAGTAGGTTAAAAGCATCACTCTAAAAACCTGGTCTATTAGTATACAGAGTATCTAGGAAGTTGACTGTAGAATTGTTTCATTAGCACAATTCTTAGTGGAGAGGAAATCTCTGTCCATATGGGTCAGGGGCTGTGCAGGAGGAACCTGCTAGCTACAACTGTATTCCAACAAAGCTTGAACCAGCACAGGTCTTCACTCAGGATGGACAGACAGACCCTAAGCAAGCATCAGTTTCTCACAGCAGCCGCAATTTCGGAACAAACAAGAACTAATCTATGTTGTAAGAGTATGTTTGCCTAAAACCATCAAAATTAGTTGACAGTGTTTCACCAATTTGGAATATTATGCGTTTATAATGGTACCAACAGTTCTGCTAGTTTGAGTGAATGCTGCTTTGCACAAACCTCAAAGACCCAAATGAAGCAGTTCCCAAACCAGCTGTTTTAATGCCCAGAAACAGGGTTGCAGACCCAAACATTTCAGAACTGTTAGTCTACCAAATATTCATGGCCACTTCAACTTGTTATTGTAGGATGTGTCTTCTTCCTTACTGAGGCTCATTTTGTGTCCGGTTTGAATTTGTATGCCCAGCCACGTGCAGAACAGGAACTATGTTCCATCCAAAAACACCTCAGTGCTGCTGAGGTTTTTTTTTTCACTTTAGGAAAAACATGTCAGAAAAATTTGCTGTGCTACCACTTGCAGTCAGTGTCCTCTGGAAATGAAACAAGAATTAAATGAACAGAATCCCCAGTAAAATACTATGCACCTGTACATTTTTTATGAATTATTTGTTGGAAATGTTGTCAAGACAGCTAGAAACATCTTCTTACCTGACTGCATAGTCAAGTCCATTTTTTGTGGCTGATACATCAACGGACCATCTTCATTTAATGGAAGAACACATTTCTGAACAAACCTCTTTCTTGCGGTTTGATTATGAAACTTTTGAGGAGAAATATCAGGATTCCTTTCTTCTCCTAACCTCTTATTTTTCAGGAGTTCTATCAGTGTAAGTGACTGATTTTTTTTCCCATCATGTAGTACTGCTTTTGTTTCATCACATTCGTTTAGGAAACTCAGCCCTTCTTCCTCCGATGCAGACACGGATATATCTTCAGTCTTTAGGCCATTACGGTATGCTTCAAGAGGTATAACATTCTGAGATAAAAAGTCATCATTTGATGCAAATTTCTGAGCAACAAACGGTCTGGGAATAATGCGGCGACTGTTCAAAGCCTTTAGGATTTTTTCATACTTCTCTTCATTTTGCATCATCTCATTCAGAACACAGATCGGAGACTTGTGTGCGTCCCACTTGGTTTTGCCAAGCCTCTTCAGGTGTCCTCGCACATGATTAGACAATCCAATTTTAGTATCGAACCAGCCTCCACAAAGCTGACATGTATGCTCAGAGGAAGTTTCAGATTTCTCAATCGCTACAAAGAAAGTAATTTTCATGGGTTTTGACAATTATATGCAGTTAAACATTACAATAGCAAACCATAAGGACAAGATAAAGCAAGTCTTGTTTAGTGCTCAACAAACCCCTTTGTCCCCTTTACTTCATATTCAAAATAAAAAAAACCCCACCCAAACACAAAAGCTTACCTTTTCTAACACGTTTAACAGGAGTTCCTGTTCCAGTTCTTTTAAAATGTTGCATTTTGTCACTTGTTGCTATCTGTTCTGGTGAAACAACATGGCGGGCTTCATAGCTGAGTCCAGCTCGGTGAAGATGTCCTCTGACGTGATTAGACAATCCAACACCTGTTTCAAAGGTTGCCGGACAGTAGGGGCAGGACTTCTTTTCAAGTGACAAATCAGTCCAATGAAAAACTGAATTATGCTTTGGCAACGCTGATCCTACATTTTCTAAATTCTGAGGATCATGCAAATCATGTAGGAAGTTACTACCCTCCGCTTCTTCATAATACTCGAAATAAAAACCATCATTCTGCTCATAACCAAGTGAAGACTTATCACCAACTTCGTGATCTTCCATTTTACCTTTGAATATGGGGAATAGGTTTACATGCTCCTGATTAATATCACTGTAAGATTCGTCCTCCACAGACTGTGTAGTGTAATCACATAGTTCAACATTATCCCATGAATTCTCATCCTCCGTTTCATAGCTGTCTTTTTTTTCAGCAGAGTTAAGTTTCTGTAAAACAACAACAGTCATTTTATGCAGAAAATCTGGATAGCAATCCAAATCATCTCCTGTAACAGAGCCTTCCCTTTCGGATTTTTTAACCACTCTTTTTACAGCAGCATGCCTAGGGCCTTTACAGCCTTCTGCCCTTCTGCAATCAAGATTATCTGAATCCATGACAAAACAATTATTATGGGGACTACTCGATGAAGAAAATAAATGCAAAGAACTGTCAAAGTCGGACTCTTCCTTTTTTAAATGCAAAGGATAAGAGCCACTAGATTTTTTAATCATCCTGCGGTTTTCGTATTTGTGTCTACATAAGTAATTACTACTTGTTTTGACACTAGCTTTCTGCTTTGCTGCTTGATGAAAACACTTAGGTTTCTGTTCAATGCTATTTCTAATCAAAAAGGTCTTGTTTGTAGAATTTAGATTGCACACACTTACAGATGACTGTGAAACGCTTTTCCGAGCCTTCTGTATCCTGTAGGGTCTCTTGTGAAGTTTTGCGACGTTACTGGACTGTGAAGTAGAGCCAAATGACCTTTTTACATCCTGTTTTAAAACAGAGTTCTTTGGAAAAGTTGAAGATTGTTTGATCAACTGTTTTGTCCTGCTACCAAAATCTAAAGATTCTTCTATTATGCTGCCTTTTCTTTTTTCTAGTCTAAGGTGGCTACCAAAAGGATCAATGCATGATGGTGGATGCAAATATTGCATGTGCTTTTTTAAAATGCTTCTAGCCGAAGTAGCAAACGGACACATCTTACACATATACATCGACGACTTTTTGGAGGATCCTAAATACGGATCTTTCAAGGACGCCTTTTTCTGTGTTTTCCTCTGGGACATGTCGCTACCAATAATTGAACATTTGACTACTGCTCCATGAGCAATTCCTCGATGGCATTCCAGTTCATTTTCCGTCACAGCCATGAAATTGCATTCCTCACAGCAATAGTATCTTTTATCTTTTTCATGAGTCTTTGCATGCTGCACAAATGTTTTTGGACAATTGGTACCAAACACACACTGCGGGCACTGTAACCGTGCACTCCTACCCTCATCCTGAAGTTCTTTCAGCTCACGGATTTCTTCCATCAGTTTCTGCCTTCTTTCCTGGTGAATTATCATATGCTTAAGAAGTGAATTACGATCTCGGAATGTCCTTCCACATTCCCTACATGCGTAGGGCCTCGGGACATTGAGATGTCGGAAATGACTGTTCCCATCTAAATGGTACATCATATGCCTATGCAGATGCTTCTTCTCCCTAAAATTCACATTGCACTTTGTACAGGGATAAAATGATGGTTCATCAGTACTGAAAGTAGACGGCGACTCAGAATCGTTCTGTTCACATTTGTTTTTTAAAGTACTGGAAAGAAAAACGCTAGTGTGAACAGGAGAAGTATCTTCTGCACAGTTACTAGTGGGACTGTAAATGAGCTGCTGGATAGCATCAACAGCTTCCAGCTCTTCATCTGTGGATTCAGGCTTTACTTTACTCAAAGAGTATTTTTGTGGTTCTACTATTTGTAGCTCCTCATTCTGCTCTAAGAAGTCAACATTTAACAGTTCTGATTTACTAGGAATACAACTGGTATCACCAAAACAGTCTTCAGTATAGCGTGTTATTTTACTAACATCCATTTTCCTTTTCCGCTTTTTTTCTAAGCCTCCTTTAGAGTGAATGGGAGACTTGTCTATCGTTTCCTCATTTGTCATAAGAAACTGTATAAACTCTTTTTGTGGATCCCAGCTGGGATCACATCCTGATCTGAAACCACCTGTACCTGAGGAAATGCCTGTTAATGTATCGACACAATCATCTTTTACTAGTAAATTTTTATCATCCTCACAAACTTCTACTTGGCCTACTAAAGTGCTATCTACACTATTTCCTACTGATTTCTGTGAATCACAACCAACTGAAGCAGAGGTAGGTAGATTTTTAATGGAATGAGTCAGGTTTTTAGCATGTGCTACATCAGGTAACAAAAATAAAACTTGGTGCTGATTTGATTTCTGTGTTGTACTCTTTGCTGGCAGCTGAAGATCATGAACCACTGTCAAAGTTGAGCAGGAATCTGTGTGATGACCTACAGGCTGTCCAGTGGTTAATGAAACACTGCCTTTATTCATAATGGAAGTCTTAGTTGAGGTGGAGTGTGAAACTGGTCCATTAACAGCAGTTCCTCTAGACAAGATAAAGTTTTCACTAGAAACAGCAGAAGCACCAGTGTGTATAAATAGAGAAGCCTGGCCTCCACTTAAGGCTTTTTCAGATCTGTCCCTTGATATCTCCTCAGGCAGAGTCAATGCACTGTTCTTCTGAAATGACGTGTCGCTCTCTTGTGGTTTAGGAATGCCACCTTCTTCCTCAGATATGAAATTATCATCACATAGGATTTCTTCTTCTTTAGCACCAGTGACTTCAGTATTTATCTCTAAATCATCCATATTGATGGTCTGTCCATTAAGTACATTTATACTGAAAAAAAACCCAAACAAACAGGAAAAGAATCAGGCAATCACAGAAATAAATAATGGCAATTTTAATTTACAGTTTTCTTCAGGATCACCCTTCTTCACACTGTAATCTAAAAATATGTTTTGGATGTTTAAAATTAATCAGTGAAGCAAGTAAAAAAATGATATTTTCTTACTATGCCATATTAATAACCATACAGCAAACTAGTCACTGTCCAGTATCGCAGTTCAGAAAAGCTTGAACACCTACACACAAGCAAGGTGGGGGAAATGAGATTGTCAAAAACTGTGCAAATACATTCTACATGTACAATAACAGAAACACAGAGTTTATCTTCAGTTGTTTTCTGGAAGTAAAACAAGTTAGGAGTACAGGATACCCAGACATCTGCTATTCATTTTAGTGACTTTAAAAAAAAAAAAAAAATTCCCACAAAAACCCACCAAACTTCTCTTTAGCACCTAGGAAACTAAAATAATCTTTATGTATCTCAAGGTATAATATTTTTTCATAGTGCTGGTCTACAACTGACCTGATGCTGTAACACAGAAGCCTACAGAAATGTTTACTTTGGTATTAAAGGAGAAAACAGAACTAAGCTGATTTTGAACATCTGATAACAGAAAAAGTCATGGCAAGTGAGTAAACTCACTGAAGAAATTAAATGTCTTCCCATTCCCTTCTTACAAAAGGACTCTATTTACTTTAAAACAAAGAAATCAGATCCTTTTTTTAATGATAACCAAATAAAACAGCATTGTCTCAAAGGTGGAAAAAAACCCACAATTAGAAAGAAACATATAATTAGGATTTACCTACCAGAGGAAATCATCATGTTGAATCCACAGCATAACAATAATAGCCTTTACTAGTACAGAGAACTATTATATATTAATTCCTTCTGGGACACCTTGTGTTCTTAGACGTGTCTTTCTACAAGTGACTTTCATTCTTACACAAAATCATCTACCCAATGCTTAGTGCACACAAAGGAGTTGCTACACGTGAAAATCTTTGTAATAAACAGGAGTGTGAACTTAAGTCTATCCTGGCATTTACCTCTTATATGGGTCCTCAGAACACAGTAAGTAGAGCTGGAAACATCTATCTGTATTTTACATAAATCACATATTTTAACCTTAAAGAGTACTATCTGCTTTGATCTTTTGGGGGATTCGACTACTGCCATCATATGTATTACAATTTCAGCTGGGACGGAGTTAATTTTCTTCCAGTAGCTCATATAGTCCTGCGTTTTGGATTTGGGATGAGAATAGTACTGATATCACACTGATGTTTCAGTTGTTGCTAGGCAGTGCTTACACTAGGTCAAGGACTTTATAGCTTCTCATACTACCCAGCTAACGAGGAGGCTGGGGGTGTGCTGGTTTTGGCTGGAAGAGTTAATTTTCTTCACAGTAGCTGGTATGGGGCTCTGTTTTGGATTTGTGCTGAAAACAGTGTTGATAACACAGGGATGTTTTCATTACTGCTGAGCAGTGCCTACACAGGGTCAAGGCCTTTTCTGCTCCTTGTATCATCCCCCCAGCAAGTAGGCTGGGGGTGCACAAGAAGTTGGCAGGGGACACAGCTGGGACAGCTAACCCAAACTGACCACAGGGATATTCCACACCATATGATGTCATGCCAGCACAGAAAATTGGGGGAAGAAGAAAGGGGGGGGGCACATTTGGAGTGATGGTGTTTGCCTTCCCAAGTAACCATTACACACGATGGAGCCCTGCTTTCCTGGAGAAGGCTGAAAACCTGTCTGCCAATGGGATGTAGCGAACGAATTCCTTGGATTAGTTTGCTTCCGTACATGGCTTTTGCTTTACCTGTTAAACTGTCTATCTTAACCTTGAAGTTTTCTCACTTTTATTCTTCCGATTCTCTCCCCCATCTCACCGTAGGAGAGAGTGAGTGAGCAGCTGTGTGGTGCTTTGTTGCCAGCTGGAGTTAAACCATGACAGTCCTTTTTGGCACCCAAAGCGGGGCTCGAAGGGTTCAGGATAATGACAGATTTGATTGGAATGTGCTAGATCGAATTTATAGCTGTTATTGCTGTTTAGCCATTAACTGGCAGGCTCCTGTGCTTGCCATGGGGCTTGCTTGCCTTACTGTATGTTGGAGTCTAGTGCTCATTAGTGGCTGCTTTCAGCTTTTGCTGCCTACTGATCATCTGACTGCTGTGCCTGGGAACATTATGACAAGAGCAATGGCCATGTGTCTGGGCTGGCAGATGCCACGGCATCGCTCCTGCTTCTGTGTTGCTCTACTAGACAGGTTGGAACTCCAGTATGAACTCAAGTCAAAGGGATTGTGACCTGCAGATGAGTCCATGTGGAAGCAGGCCACCCCAAAGCATCTATGGCCATCAGGAAGTCCACGTCAGAGTAGGTACATCTCAAAGTGTCTGTGGTCATGTACCTCAGAAGGGACTGTGGCCCAAGAGTAAGTGCATGCTGCAGCAAGAATACCTTGAAGCATCAGTGGCTGTGCGTGAGATCACACTGGAGCACCTCAAAGCGTGTAGCCATGGATAAGCCCATGACAGATCAGGTACACGTGGAGGGACTGCAGCAATGGGTAGGGCCATGCTGGAGCAGGTTTCCTTCTGAAGGGACTGTGGCTGTGGGTAACACCATGCTGAAGCAAGTGCACCTCAACGTGCCTGTGAATAAGTCTATGCCACAGCAGGTATACCCCTGAAGAGTCTGCAGCTCATAGATAAGGCTAAACTCAGAGCAGGTACAGCCTTAATGGACTGCAGTTTGTGGGCAAGTCCAAAGATGCTGAAAGGAGACAGAGCCAGGACAGCAGACCCAAGCTGGCTAAAGGATTACCCCATATGATGTCATCCTGAACATATAAACTAGAGAGAGTTGTTCAAGGGGTGGCAGTCTCTGCTCAGGGACGGGCTAAGCATCAGCCAACAGGTGGTGAGCAACTGCATTGTCCATTACTTGTTTTTGTATATTCAGCTATTATTATTTTCCCTTTTTTTTTCTGTCCTATTAAACTGTCTCAACCCATGGGTTTTAGTTTTTTGATTGTTTTCCCTGTCATGCTTTAAGCCCAGCTGGCAAACCAGCACCGTGTGGCCACTGGCTCAGTCCTCCCCCTAGTGGGATGGGGAGAAGACAACATAAGGAAAAGCTGATGACAAGGAGCAATCATTCACTCATTATGATCACAGGCAAAACAGACTCCAACAGACTATTGGCAGGGGGGCGTGAATCAATTTAATTTGTTACCAATCAAATCAGAGATGAGAAATAAAAAAACCCAGATGTTAAAAACCCCAAAAACCTTCCTCCACACCTCCGTTCTTCCTGGGCTCAGCTCTGCTCCCCATTTCTCTTCTTCCTCCCCACAGTAGTGCAGGAGGATAGGGGATGGGTGGTTCCCAGTCAGTTCAACATGCATCATCTCTGCCACTCCTTTCTCCTCAGGGAAGGACTCCTCACACTTTTCCCCTGCTCCAGCATGGGGTCCCTCCCATGGGGGACAGTCCTCCATGAGCTTCTTCTAACATGAGTCCTACCCCAGGCTGCAGTTCTTCATGAACTGCTCCAGTGTGGGCCCCTTCCATGGGGTTGGGGTCAGTCCGTCACCCGCCATCTCTGCCACTCCTTCCTCCTCAGAGGGAGAACTCTCACACTCTCCCCCTTCTCCAGCATTGGGTCACTCCCACGGGAGATGGTTCTCTGTGAACTTCTAACATGAGTCCTTCCCACGTGCTGTGGTTCTTCATGAACAGTTCCAGCGTGGGTCCCTTCCGTGGGGTGCAGTCCTTCAGAAGCAGCCTGCTCCAGTGTGAGTTTCCCATGGACTCATGGCCTCCTTCAGGCACAGTCTCCTGCTCCAGTGTGGGGTCTTCCCTGGGCTACAGACAGGTCTCTGCTCCCCCGTGACCCTCCATGGCTGCAGGGACACAGCCTGCCCTCTCACCACGGGCTGCAGGGGAACCTCTGCTCTGGGCACCTCCTCCTGCCTTTCTGCACTGACCTGGGTGTCTGCCTGCTTGTCTCCCTCACACCCCACTCCTCTGTCCTTCTGCAGGTTTCACAGCAGTCCTCCCCCCTCTTAAATATGTTATCCCTGAGGCGCTCCCGCCATTGCTGGCTGGCTCGGCCTTGGCCAGAGTTGGGGCTGGCTTGGAGCTGGGGAAGCTTCTGGCAGCTTCTCACAGGAGCCACCCCTGTAGCCCCTACCCTGCCAGCAAAACCCTGTCACACGAACCAAATACAGGCTCAAAGGGTTGAGATAATGACTGATGTGAACAGAGTGTGTCAAAACAAATGTGTTACAAATATTCATTGTATTAGTTTAATAGGCACTGGTCACAATGTTGATTTATTTGCTTTCAGAGTTGTTGTGCTTGTTCTCTGAGTCTGTAACACCTTATTTGCTCTATATGCTCCCAGGTGTGCTGTTTATCATCTCTGTGGACTGGATTAAGTTATCATTTTGCTTTACTAAGCAACACTGGCTTATCATATGATAAAATAACTGGCAATGAGACTAATCTGGTATTTGTACTCAGCACTGCTGTCACCTCTGTAGCCATGAGACAGGAACCATCTCTCGGCATCTATTAGTAATGCCACTATTTACCTTTTCTCCTCAGAAAGCCAATCTATTGGGAAGGCAAGGGGGGATACTTCCCCCTGCTCCTTTACCTTCCCTTTCTCTTATCCTCCAGGCTAGTTACAATAGCTCTTAATAATTTTTAATATCCTTGGGATGTTCAAACCAGCATGTTCCTATTTCTATTTCTCCTGAATGTGTTTCAGGTCTCGTTTAAGGTTAAACAACAACTATTTAAGAATACCACCAAGAGATCTGCTCCAAAGCTGGATAGTTATGAGTGGCAGGGTGTGCAGGACAGTACAGGCAAGTACCTAAGACAGCAGGTGCCTCCAATGTTTTGCAACTCCACCCCTGAACAAGTGCAGAATCATAAAAACCTAGTAGAATATTTGGAGAAAGTATGCTGTCACCCTGGTAACTCCACAGAGATGCAAATCACTGCAACATGCTCGGACCTGGCCCATGCCTACTGAGCCCTATTCAACACTATTAAATACCCCTCAAGGGGAAGAGGTCTCTGGATCTGACTACAAAACAACAGGCACTGCAGCGAGTCCAACCCCGGTAACAGGCACTGTGGCTTAACCAGGAAACCAACCCATGTCAGTATCAGTTGCCCCTATACACAAGAAGAAATCCTGGATGTGTAAGTCAGCTCATTTAATAAGGGAAGTCTTCGAAGCAGGGCCATGAGAACCGGAGGAGGAAGAAGCAGAACTCCAATGAGGCAGTAACCTCCCAGTCCCCAACCCTAAATGAGCTGCAAGATATGCAAGAAGACTTATGCTGTCATCCAGGTGAGCACATTGTCCCATGGCTGTTCCAATGCTGGGATAACCAGGCCAGCAGCCTCGAACTAGATGGTAGGGAAGCCAAGCAGCTGGGATATATCCCTAAGGAAGGGGACATCAGAAAAGGGGCAAAAGCCTCCAGCCTCTGGAGACTCCTTCAAAGGTGATGTTATATATCTCCCAGGCAAATGGACCACCATGGAGGGAGGTATCCAGTACCTGAGGAAAGCAGCCACACTGCAGGTGATATGGTGACCCAGACAACAGGCAGTTATCCAAAGATTCAGATGAAGTCACATGCACATGACCCACGCAGTGGAAGTTTATACAGAGCACACCATCATCATATGCCAACTCACTGGCAGTAACGACCTGGGAAGATGAACAAACGGTGAATGAATTGGCTGGACTATTCCAGCAATACGAAGAAGTCTCTTCCTCCCTACAGGCCTGCATCTCAGCTGTGGAGAAACTGTCCTGTGAGTTCCAGCAACTCAAAGAGGATTATGTCCTACTACCCACCTGTATGGACCAGTGTCTCAGCTATTAGGTGTTAGTGTTCCTCTGCTCAAGAGAGAGGATACAGTGGGTACACATCATGGGGCATTCTATTTTTACTTGTATGACTACGGAGAGAGCATGAGGAAGCGGGATGGAGAATATACCTCTACCCTAGAGGCATGGGTACATTAGCTGCAAGGAAAAGCAGTCACTCAAGGGGGTTCTTTCAAAATTGCTGCTCCAGTTTCCAGTGGGCAGCACCCCAGACAGTAGAAGGGCTGATCTTACTTCTAATGTTACTAAAAGGACTTCTGATTCGTATTTACAAGAAGTGAGTAATGAATACTATGACCAGGACTAGAGAGGCCCTGCCTCCAGCCAGGTGGAGGAAAGAGACAACAGGATTTACTGGACTATGTGGATTCAATGGCCTGGCACGTCAGACCTGCAGGAGCATCAGGCTCCAGTGGGCACCAGTGCAGAGTGTACCCTAATGCCATCAAGTGATAAAGGGGCAGAACCCATCTGCATTTCTGGAGTGACAGGGGGATCACAACAGCCAACTCTTGGAAGCCAAAGTGCGCCTAACTGGGAATGAGTGGCAGAAGCACCCCATTGGGACTGGCCCAGAAGCTCTGCGCATCCTTGGCACAGACTACCCCAGAGGGCACCCAGTGGACTTGTGGCATAGACACCTTGGAGACAGAGGAAATTAGACAGTTCTCCACCTTGCCTGGTCTCTCAGAAGACCCTTCTGTTGTGGGACTGCTGAAGGCTGAAGACCAACAGGTGCCAATTGCCACCACAACAGTGCACCGACAGCATTATCGCACCAACCAAGACTCCCTGATTCCCATCTGTAAGCTGATTCATCAGCTGGAGACAAGGAGTGATCAGCAAGACTCACTCAAGCCTTCCGTGGGCTC
>NW_010242912.1:0-13012 GCF_000690775.1 Eurypyga helias | reverse complement strand
CATCTGTAAGCTGATTCATCAGCTGGAGACAAGGAGTGATCAGCAAGACTCACTCACCCCTTCAGTGGGCTATCGTGGCCTGAATGAAGTCACCCCACCACTGAGTGCTGCCGCATTGGACAAGCTAGAACTGCACTAAGGGCTGGAGTCAAAGGCAGCCAAGAGGTACACCACAACTGACATCACCAACGCGTCTTCTCTTTGGCAGCAGAGTGCAGGCCACAATTTGCTTTCACCTGGAGGGGTGTCCAGTACACCTGGAATCAACTGCCCCAGGAGTGGAAGCACATCCCTACCATTTGCCACGGACTGATCCAGACTGCACTGGAACAGGGTGCAGCTCCAAAACACCTGTAATACATTGATGACATGATTGTATGGGGTGACACTGTAGACAGAGGTTTTGAGAAGGGGAAAAAGATCATCCAAATCCTTCTGGAAGCCAGTTTTGCCATAAAACAAAGTAAGGTCACAGGCCTGCACAGGAGATCCAGTTCTTAAAATAAAATGGCAAGATGGACATCGTCAGATCCTGATGGACGTGACCAATAAACTAACAGCTATGTCCCCACCAACGAGCAAAAAGGAAGCATACTTCATTACGTGTGGGTTTTTGGAGAATGCATATTCCAAATAACATTCAGATTGTAAGCCCTCTCTATCAAAAGTGACCCAGAAGAACGATTTCAGATGGGCCCCTGAGCAATGACAAGCCTCTGAACAAATTAAACAGGAGACAGTCCACACCGTAGCCCTTGGACCAGTCTGGGCAGGGCAAGATGTGAAGACTGTGCTCTACACTCCAGCTGGGGAGAATGGCCCTACCTGGAGTCTCTGGCAGAAAGAACCAGGGGAGACCTAAAGTCGACCCTTAGGGTTTTAGAGTTAGAGATACACAGGACCTGTGACTTGCTGTATTCGAACTGAAGAGATGTTGGAAACATGGCTGGATACATAACCTGTGCCCCATGCCACTGTCTGAAATACTACCCTGGGCCTTGAAAAGCAAGGCCTGTGGTGACATGGCACCCCAGAAAGAAATGAGCCAGACAACAGGACTCATTTCTGTAACCACCTCATAGACACCTGGGCCAAAGAGCATGGCATTGAGTGGGTGTATCACACACCAGCCTCTGGGAAAATCAAACAGTACAGTGGACTGTTTAAGACTACACTTACAGGATGGGCAGTGAATCTTTCAAACACTGGGATACACATTTAGCAAAAACCACATGGTTTGTCAACAGTAGGGGATCTGTCAATGGAGCTGGCCCTGCCCAGTCAAAATTTTCATGTAATGTAAAAAAGGGACTAAGTCCCAGTACTGCATATTAAAAATATGCCAGGGAAGACAGTCCGGGTTATTCCTGCTTCAGGCGAAGGCAAACCCATCTGTAGGATTGCTTTTGTTCAAGGTCCTGGGTGCACCTGGTAGGTAATGCGGAAGGATGAGGAAGTCCAATGTGTACCTCAAAGGGATTTGATTTTAGGTGAGAAAAGCCAATTATTTGAATTGCATGATATTATTGCTACATTAATACTGCCTGTCATCACTGCTATGGTTGCTATATGCCATATCAACAGTATTACAGTAAGAATCGCCCAGACTATGAAGAACAGATTTTGATGAAAGCATGCAAAGTGCAGTGATGATACAACTGGACAAATGCAGCAGTAATAGAACCAGAACTGGCTTCACCATGCAACAATCCAACACCACACACCATCTATCCTGCGCCAAAGGACTGTTACGACACATGGATCCCGAAGTCATGGACTAAAATAAACTTTTGCCTTGTCACTCTGCATTAAGTGAAGAATCTCTCTTTTCTATGCTGTCTGTTCCAGGGAATACTGAGAATACAAAACAGATAGTTTCCTTGATACATTTTCCAGTATGTAGCACCATGGATGCTCATGATTTGTAAGACTAGCTTGGAAATGGCTTTAAATTTACTTTGGAATGTCCTCACTTCAACTGGGATACAGTCAATTTTCTTCCTGATAACTGGTATAGTGCCATGTTTTGGATCTGGGATGAGAATAATGTTGATAACACACTAATGTTTTAGTTGTTGCAGAGCAGTGCTTACACTAAGTCAAGAACTCTTTAGCTTCTCATACTGCCGGGCCAGCAAGGAGGCTGGGGGTGCTCACAAAGCTGGCAGGGGACACAGCCAAAAACGCTGTCCCAAACAGGCTGAAGGGGTATTTCATTATCATATGGCAACATGCTAAACACGTAAGCTGGGGGTAATTGGCTGGGGTGGTAGCAGGCACCGCTCAGGGGCTGGCGGGGGGAGGGGACACAGCCAAAAACGCTGTCCCAAACAGGCTGAAGGGGTATTTCATTATCATATGGCAACATGCTAAACACGTAAGCTGGGGGTAATTGGCTGGGGTGGTAGCAGGCACTGCTCAGGGACTGGCTGGGCATCAGTCAGTGGGTGGTGAACAATTGCACTGTGCATAATTTGTTTTGTACATTCTTTTATTTAATATTATTTTCCACTCCCTTTCTGTCCTGTTAAATGGCCTTCATCTCAACTCACAAGTTTTACCTTTTTTCTGATTCTCTCCCAGTATCCAACTGCAGGGGGGAGTGAGCAAATGGCTGTGTGGTGTTTAGCTGCCCGCTGAGTTAAACCACAACAACACAGTTTCAGTTACTAATTGACATTTTGAATAGAGCTCAGTTAAAAGGAGGCATTACCTAAACTGCTTGAATTAAGATGTTATAACTCACAACTAATATCCATGGCTTCCTGCAATGGTCCTTCATCAAAATCAAGGAAGACCACGCTTGACATCCTTTTTTCCTAAGGAGACAAAAGAACCTGGTTAAACACACCACTTCCATGTTTATACATCACATTCTAAAATTAGAGTCCAGCATTGCCATTAGTTTTTCAATTCAACATTTTGATAGCTATCCACACAATTCAAAGCTAGCTACAGTCTCATGAAATTCTGATACTGTGCTGCTTTGGTTTCCAGTCAGCAAAAGGACAAAACAAATACTTTAAACTCCTTTAAGTTTGTAAAAAGCAAACCTTAATATAATACTAATCATTTACTGTTTTGAAGGTAAAAACTTTATGCAAATGTTCTACTATACTCCCATTTTTTTATCTTCTCATTTCTTAGATTTTTGCACTTCTTTGCTGTTTCGCAATAGGTCATCTTCCACCATAACAAAGACTTTCAATAAGATCACATTCAAAGCTATTACCCTAAAACGGTGATAATGCACCACCCAGCAGGAGTCTTTACATCACCTATACAAGTTAGAAATGGGCAGTGCAAACACGCACTAAGAATCAGTAATGCAAAAGTCAATTAAAAGAAGTGAAACCTCCAAGGATGCACACAGCAGCTCCAACAATTTTACAACTGAATAGTATAGGTTTAAGGCAGTATCAAGCAGCAGAGTATAAATATGTTCACAAAAAGTTTAGAAGAAATTTAGGAAGTCAATTTTGCCTGAAAGATGTGTTTTCCTTGTTTTATTACTGCAGAGGCAGACAAATGTATGCTCAGTCAATTTGAGAGCCTTTATTAGCTTTTCTCAACAGGAAGCAACGTTGCTAACGAAGTGGTAAATTCAGTGTTAATGAGTGGCTTCACTGTTACCACCTCTGAGGTAAAACCTTCCATGTTCCAAGTTCCACCCATCTGTTGTGGTGTGAGGGGTTCAGAGGAAGAACAGACGCTTCCCATTTAAAGCAACTTCACTGGTAGCCCCTGAACAGCGGGGAGGCAAACTGAGAATATCATGCCTGCTTGGAGATCGCAACCCTCATTATCAGAACGGCTCCTGAAAACTTTTCACAGGTTTACGTGATGAAGACAAAACCATGTTGCTCCACACACAAAACCATACTGATGCTAAATATTAGCGTTAAAGCCTAAGTTAGGAAGGTGGCTAGAGCACCATATGATCAGCCTTGAAGTGAACTCTTTTCGGAGTTATCAGCAGCATTATCCAAAACATTACTCTGTGCTGTCTTGTAAGGGCCTCCTTTCCATATTGTGGAGATTGTGAACTATTCCACATGGGTCTGATTAGAAGTCTCCTACAGTAATACAGCTGTCCCTACAGATTACAGTCTTTGAATCAAGCCTGAAATGCTTACTGTATCAATAATACTGCTGTTACATTTAATGCTAATTTTTCTGCTAATTATCACATTTTTTCCAGCTATCAGGGTGGTACCATTCACTATTTTACATGCAGGAGAGTAGCAAGAAAGTTAGCAGTTTAAACAGCGTGGCATTAAAGAAAACAAAATAGCTTTTTACGGTAGTTTAGTCTCATGATGACCCTGAGCCAAGATGCAGTACTCAGTTTACGTTACCTACTCCACGTGTAGAAATTCATGCAGTAACAATGACAGGTGTAACAAGACACGGTCACGAAAACAGCCCACATAATGCCATCGTTTTTGAGGAAACCTTATCATACAACTCATACCATTTAGGAAACGCAACACCTAAACTAAAACACTACCTAATCTGAACAAAAAAAAGGGGAAAAAACCCCCACAAACCAACCAATCATTTTAACAACTAAGATGTAACCAAACCTATGCAATATTCTTTGCTTATTTCCTCAGTTTTGAAATTAGCTTCTCTATACAATATCAAAAATAAACAAATTATTAATTCTGTCAAAATGTATGGTAGTTAATCCTTACTTAGTTTTTTGAAAAACTAAACATCGAGGTCAAACTTTAAAACTGCTGCAAGTACTGCTTATAGGGCAAACAGCTGAGATAATTTCTATTTAAAAACATAGTGCAGCATACCTAGGAGATACAGAAGTGTAAAAAATGGCAGTGCTCCAAAAGCATACTCAAGTGTACACAATCCCAGACCCATACCTTTGAAACACACTTTAGCTAAAAGGCTAGGCCAAATTCAATTCAATTACCTCTGTTAAGCCTACAAAGACTGTAGTGCAGTTAACAGTGTTATTTCTGGGTTACACAATATGCCGTTTACTATATAGTAATTATTTCATATTCAAAAGTAGAAAACAACCCATTATTTAGCCAACTAAGCCACAATCCATCCCTATTTAATTAAGTACTTTTAAGTTTACATTTTAAAATAATACTTCTCTTCTTAAAATACCAGTTCTAAAAATCATAATGACTTCTGTAGATATGACTGCCTGTGGCCAGACAGTCTAAGCATTAAAGAAGTGTAAGGTCAGATCTATCTTCAAGCTGACAGATCATCATTTAAGTGCCTTAAGCTAATCTTATTGTCTCAAAAATCTTGAACATCAGTATTTTTGCAAACTATCAGCACTTGCTATAACACCCTTACTACACTACATCTTGAGGTTACTACAGAAGAAATGGAAGTGATAATTGCATATTAACATAATTATTCAGTAATCCCTCTGAGCAAGCTTCCTAGGTCACTCAGTAATTCAGGTTAGATGCAACCTTCCCGTCATCAGATATATGCTGTCCACTTTCTGTTCATTAATAATTCTTTTTGATAGGAATGTACTTAATTCCATTGTTCTATGTACATTATTAATTGTATTTATTACCAGTAGGTTTATGACACTTCAAATTTCTTATTTCATAATGACAACCTTCGCTATGTAATAGGGTCACACAGAAATTAAGAGCACTGCCTTCATTAAGGCTTACACTCCAGTGCTAAGCTTACTACGCCGTTGCCTACTAGTTGTAGTTAGCGATTTGTCAGTTTCTGCTACAAAACCCACCTAATTTTACAAGGATTTCCAACAGATCTGAAAGCACACTGGAGATGAAAAATTAAGAGGAAAGGATTTGGCTGAGTTTGTGAAAAGCATAAAGTGCTTTTATGTGTTCTGCTACCAAGTTTCGCATTAAGTTCATAAATGTAAGCCAAAGAGCTAAAAGCACAGAGCAACTTCTAAGTGACACAAAAAATTAAAATCCATCCCCTAAATGGATTGAATTTACTCAGCCTAGTTAAAGTAACTGCATAAATACAAAGTCTTTCAGTAGTGCTGTAACAAAGGCGAAAATATACTTGTCCTGTGCTAGGTAACTCCTCATAAGTCAAGTTCTTTAAGCAGATTCATGCTTTGGGTTTGCACTGTTCACATTTAGATTTTTCTTCAAGACTTGGTTATGGAAATAGAGAAAATTAACAGAACCTATAATTTTATCCACAAGCATTCCTGTAATAAAGCTTTCTCAAATGGCAGATGATATTAAAGATGATGGAGCCAAAGCCACAGATTTTTAGGCAACAAACAACAGACCAGAGAGAGCTTAAAAAGAACATTGTAGCACAAGATTAGAGGGGCATCTCCTCCCATTTTACTCCATTACGCAGTCTATTCCTTTAACTTAATCATGGCAAATGTCAAGCATGGAGCTCCCATCAGAACTGAAAGGTTTAAGAATCTTTGGAAAATGAAGGTTCATACAGAGTAAGAGAGTAGTGTATTAGCACAAACCAGCCCGATCTTGAGTAAAAAAGAAAAACAAGTTATTTAGACAGCTGGACAGTATTTTTGCCTCTTCTGTATAGCAACACACACAGTTCACACCCGAGTTTAGGGTGTTATCTAACAGTATGTATACCCAAAGTCAATAAAATTTGGACACTGTGATCATTAGAAGAATACCTATTATTCATTTTCCACTTCATCTCTTCTTAAAAGCTATCCAGATCCACTCACCCTTCAGATGGAAATAGAACCAAAAGGTCTGACAACCAGAGGACCAGTCAGTGACTCCCCCCTTGCCTTCCTCCAGCTCCTATCCATGCTTGCAAATTTGAGTTGTTGAAAATACATTCCCGCCTGCACAGCAGAGACATTGACTATCTGCAGACAGCTTTACTTAGCTCTGAAACCTACCTATTCACCTGAACACTACTGGATTTTCCTTAAACTTCTGTATTGAGGAGACAGCTTGTTTAGTACACACAACATGATGAATACTGCACGTGAAGGAGGTGAGGGAGGGCAACTATATGGTCATTAATATAACTACAGTCTGAGGGGTTCGTTCCTCTGAAAAATAGTTATCTTCAATTCAGATCCATAGCTGTTCGCGTGAGAGCACAAACACTGGAAAACTCATAGCTACTCAAAATCCCATATTAAAAATTATTTTTAAAGCAGCAAAAGACCCCCAAAACCTGATACCACACTAAGAAGTTGCATTATACCTACATAAAGAAATACAAAGTTATTGCCACCCACGGTATAACCTTTTGTTATACTGCTGATTCACTGAGTTGTCGTATCTTTGTGGAAAAAGTTGACTAAAGAGAAACTCTGAGTTATAGAGGAGTCATCACACAAAGGCAAACTGCCCTTTCAGGAAGATCATACTCTGAAACATCAAACCTGAAGAACACTTTTTCAGCAAGTTTATTTACCTGAAACTTTGTTTCTAATGAAAAAATTTCTTCAAAAGCCATGTGTCAGGTAGCAAGGAAAAAAAAAAGTTTCCTTAAATATGTTAAAATTTGAGAAACTTGATTTCTGGTCTAAAATATTTAAGAGTGATATTGTAACATCTCACATGTGAAAGGAAACAGTACACAACTGAAGAATGACCATCTTACAATTCGGAAGTCATAGAAGAGAATACTGTTACTGTCACTGACCATTCTTAATCTTATTTCTCTGGTATTGCTTCGCTTGGGAAAATAAACCAGTGTATCACAATGGGGTGCATCATGCTAAAATTAAATACTGAAATCAGTAACATAAATGACAACACAATTTATGTGTCACAAGAATCAGATGTATGACTTCAAAAAATACTCTTCTAGTTGTTAAGTGCTAGTATACAGCAGTTTAAGATGGTTTCATTGGTAGACACTTCACAAAGTGCATTAGGTATTTCTAAAAGATGCTTAACCATTATAAAAAAACTCAAATCCTTGATTCTGATAACTTAAGTAATGGTCACACATTGTCTGGCAACTCCACAGGTTTCCCTAACTCCCCCCAGCATTCCACACCTCTGTTCAAAGAGGACAGCCACGTACTTAAGCCTCCACGTTCCTGCAGCTCTTTGTCTAGTTTGGATTTTTAGTAGTATGATTTAGTTTGAATTGCACTGCCATTAGTTGAAAGAGTATGAAAACTACAAGCAAATGTTGAATTTTCCTAAATGCAGACATACTGGAATGCTGCTAGTCATTACCATGTAAGAGTCACATAAGTTTGAAAAATACAGATTTAATGCTCTGTGATAATACACACTATTTCTCTCTCTTATGTGCTTTTCCATGCATAGACAAATTCTTTTCCTTTATGTCAATCTCACATGTTCACACCTTTTTTCTCTCTAAAGAAACTGTTCGAGAAAACATTTTTCATCTTTCATCACCATAACCTGTGTTTTTCAGTCAAATGTATTCTTAAGCCTCAAGTATGGTGCTAAAAACTGCTTTTACCTAGGCACAATACAATGAATAGTTTTATTAACCACCAGCATTACAAAACAAGAAAGTTTTTCACCATTACAGCCTGTACATAAAAGTCATGCTCCCATCCTTGTTGTGGGACAATATTTTAATCAGGTTGCCAAAAATTAAGCGTTGTGATCAGTGGGACAAAATGTAGTTTACGGCCAGTAACTAGCGTTGCATCTTGGGGTCAATACTGGGTCCAACACTGTTCAACATCCCCATTAACCACCTGGATGATGGGACAGAAGGTACCCACAGCAAGTTTGCTCATGATACAAGACTACGCAGAGCAGCTGACACACCAGTAAGTTGTGCTGCCATTCAGATGTACCTCAACAGGCTGGAGAAATGGGCTGACAGAGTGTATGAAGTACTGCACCACATAATCTCATGCAGCAGCACATGCTGGAAAGCAGCTTTGTGGAGAAGTACCTGGGGGCCTGTTGGACAGCAAACTGGATGTGAGCCAGCAAGATGCCCTTGCGGCAAAGGCAGCCAACAGTATCTTGCTCTGTGTCAGGAGTATTGCCAGCACACTGAGGGAGGTTATCCTTATCCTCTACTCAGCATTGGTAAGGCTACATCTGCAGAAGTGTGTCCAGTTCTGGCCTTCCTAGTCCAAGAGAAATAGGGAGCTATTGGAGAGAGTCCAGCAAAGAACCACTAAGACAGTTACGAGACTGGAGCATCTCCTGTGAGGAAAGATGGATAGAGTTAGGATTGTTCAACCTGGAGAAGTCTTGGTAGGATTTCATCACTGTGTACAAACATCTGAAGGCAGGGAGGATACAAAAAGAGAGTCAGACTCTTTACAACGGTGTTCAGTGACAGGACAAAAAGCAATGGGTACAAACTGAAACGCACGAGCTTCCATCTGTAAACAAGGACAACTTTTCTTCTGAGAGAGTGACTGGCACAGATTTCTCAGTCACTCTAGATTGTGAAGCCTCCATCCATGGACACATTCAAAAGCTGTTCAGACATGGTCCTCGACAAGCTGCTCTAGGTGACCCTACTGAAGGCAGAGGACTGGACAAGACCTCCACAGATCCCTCCCAACCTCAACTGTTCTGAGATTATGTTTTAGTACACTTTGCCACTCAGTATCCAAATTCTCCCTTACTTTAGTCCTCTTCAGAGTGCTCCATATGCTCAGACAATCCATTTTTTTTCTTTTATTTACAAATATCAGTGATACAGGCAAAAGAGGATTTTAATTAAAGAAAGTTTCCAGCCACTAATTACACATTTATCATTCTGACAGCTTAAGATTACACAAAAATAATCAGGTATATAGAAAAAGTGCATTCTCTCTATGCCAAGTTATATAGAACATATTCACAGCAAAGCAGTAATTTGATGCCCCTCTCCCTTCTACCCCTCTTCCAATGTTCCTGTTTTCCAGAGCTCTCTCACTAAATACTTAGTGAGTGATAATATTATTTCAAAGTAATATCACACTTAAACATATAAATATGCATTTCCCAAGTCTCACCTCATCCTCTATTAGTATTTCTACAATTCAGGACTTTCCACAGGACGAATTCCTCTTCTATGTCACAATTTACTTAGATGCCTTCTCGATACGTCACACCTCAGAGGGGCCTAAGGATGATGGATTCTCAGTGTCGGCTTTTCAGGCAATACAATACAAATATTTTTTCCTCATAGAGCCCACTCCCACCCCAGCAATGCTGTTAAAACAACTCCAGTCACTGTGAGACATTTCACAAAGAGCACATGTTTAGCAAAGCACTGCGTTCTTTCAGGCCCTTGTCTCACCACCACACTCCTTACATGGGGGGATGATAATAAAATGAAAGACCTTCTGTCATTGCAGAAGATTTTGGCTTGCAGAGAAGAGGAGGGGTCTCAACACGAAGCCATATGCTGTCAAATTACTGTGCTATACATTGGGATGATGCTTTTCTTTGCAGCAAAGCCAACTGAAGTAACTCCCGCCTTCCTCCACTCCCCCACATTCCTTCTTTCACACTTTATCAACAGTTTCACTATGCAGTTTAAAAGGCTGGGACCCATGCGCTGCTGAATCAGCACAACCAAGAGGCAACAACTATGAATAAGGGCACCAACCTTTACTAACTTTGTTGACAGAAAAATCTACTGGGGAGCCTTTTTCTACAATTTATATCAATAAATTAAAAAATGAAAATGCAGACAACATTTCAGAAGGCAAATAAGAAGCTCTGACAGTCCTCTATTTAAAAGACATTATGAGGAACACCAACGTGAAGCAAATTTTGTGTTCTAAAATTACTTGAGTATACTGCTCAATCGAAGTAAAATTCCAGAAGTAAATGCTAAAATAATTCAACTGGGGACCATTAAATACATCTTCTGAGAATACTATTAACACAAGAAATACTCTTAAGTTACATATTAGGCATGTTAAGTAGATTTTCCATGGAGACATACAAATGCAAATCCTTCCAGTAGGTTAAATAAAAAGTATTTTCATTTCTGAAACACATCACTAACTTTTGGAAATTTTCAAAGAAATGTACTTCCCCATAACCTATAGTTTTACAGTATCAAGAGTCACTTCATCTGCTCAGAAACAAGTCCTTTTGAAGCCAGGTACTGCCACCAAGTGGTGGTGAAATTCTGTATACAGATCTTACTATTCCCCACATGCAGAGCAGGCAGAACTGAAAATGCTCCCCCAATCACAGAATACGAGTGATGGTTAACTAATATAAAGATTTAAAATTAATCAAAGCAGGACCTACAGAAGGTCTATATCCAAATCTAAAACTGACTTTCAATTTAAAATAAAGTTTTTTCCCCACAATTTAGTCTTTCTGTTCAGCCAGCTTCTGTAAGCAGTTGGGTAAAGAACCCTCCCTTCCAATACAAATCCAATCCACTGCAATGAACTGACTCTAATAAATTACCTGTTTTCCATAACTCTATACAAATCCCCAATGATTAGAACTACATGACCACAGAAGTCGTATTTTCACCATAATCCCAAATTTCAGAGAAGGGTGAATTCAGCAACTGAAGCAAAAGACCTCTTGAAGTATAAACATCCAGCTAGTGACTTGGATAAGCTATTCAATGTACTTTTGTTAGTATGTAAAGATCACAACCGGACTGGGAAGGATTCTGAGAAGTCAGGCATACTTAACTATTTTTTTCAGGAATATTTTTCGAGTTCATTAAACTTATATTGTCAGTTACCTGCATGAACTAGTCCTGAAGTATCAGCCCTACAGATCACGGACGAAAACTTGCATGACAACATGATGCTGTATAACAGCTTTACAATACAACTTCAGGGAAGTCAACATTAAGAACAGTTTAACCCAATTTTATTGGGACATATCTTTCAACATGATGCATCTTTCAAATTTGGAAAAATTCTGACCTTATTTTCCTATTATATTAAAGTTCCTGAAACACATTTAGCAATCTCATGTCTTTTTTGCCTTTTTTGGCTGATACCTATTTGCTGTACATATTTTAACAGTACCACAGATTTTAAGATTGTCTCTCTTGCTAATGTAGAGATTCTTAACTCCTAAAGCATGCTTTATTTCCTAATCATAAAAAGACTACCTGAAATAAACATTTTGTAACTCATTTAATTTAGGAGTTTAGTGTAACAAGTTACATTAGTGATTTCATTCATCCTTACCAGCAAACTGTCTCTCATCACCGCTCTATATTCTTTCAGTGATCCAAGGGTTAAAAAAGCTACTAAGTTTGTAAGTAACAGTGCCAGGTAAGGCCAAAAAACCCCATATGATACCTTTTCAGATGAAAACCAAAAAATTCTGTTAGCTTGGAGAAAGTTATCATCCTTACTGATGAACATATGAAATAAGAGTTTTTAGAAGACCCAAAGCTATTATAACTCTGTACATGACCAGATGAACAGATAAAACTCATAACTCCAAGTGACAAAAAAAGATAAGGTCACTCCCCTAATAACTGGGGTGTTATTTTGCTTGTAAAAAAAGTTATCACCACAAGTGATTTAATGGCAGAAAACTTAACTTCATGTTACCAGAATAATATGAACATGATGAAAATTGTACCAGACACCTGTCTGAGACAAAGAAGCACAAATCCCACATGCTCAAATTTATCATGTGCAGAATTCTGTCCATCACCTATCCTTCTTCAACATCTGTGGTGCTATCATTCATTACATCTTCTACTTCTAGGTAAAGCAATACGAAACACATCCAAGAAAGTTTCTGGGAAGCAAGTCTGGTTTTGGCTGATTATCTCAAATGCTTAAAATCTGACCTCACTCTATAGTTAGAGGGAAATTCAGCACAAGCATCTACCTTCTGTAATGTTTCCTGTTATACAGAAATGTTACCCATTATACTGTTAACACACTGAGACCAAGATTATTTTTTCCTTACTTTCCCCCATATTGAAAACGAGATAGGTCCTCCTATGGAGATCAGAAGATGCAGTCTGGAAATTACAAAAATCAAAGAACAAACACTACAGTTACCCCAGTGAAGTACATTCACTGTTTCTAAACAGTATTTTATACCTGTGTGGTTTTAACTTTTTTTTTTTT
>NW_010242911.1:80012-100140 GCF_000690775.1 Eurypyga helias | reverse complement strand
ATTCTATGATTCTATGATTTGGAAACAACAGCAAAGCCTGATCCTGAATATGCTCGATGATACAGGGTCCCTGCATATCTGATTACACAGGAGATTCTACCTTGATAATTTCAAGATCAGCTACAGGTCAATTAATGGGTCCACTGACCTTCAACATGCACTGCCCAACCAATAGTAAAAAAAAAAATCTCCCATGAAAGGTATATGAGAGATACAGCTTTAGTATTGTTGATCAAGCAATTTCTCAGTAGAGGTCTAAGTCCATTCTAACATTATTTTCTGTCCCTTCTGCTTTTCATCCCTTACCTACATCATACTCCCTGAATAGCAAAGACCATCTCTTTGATTTGAACCTCAGTCATTCCTTTACAGTTCATAGGCTACTTTCCCTATTTTACTAAGATGTTGTAAAACATGAGGTGAAGTTTTGCAAAAGCACTTGGATGGGAAATCCGTGTGTATGGCATTCTTTCAAGAAACTAAGACCAAAAAACAGTCAGTGTATGCTACCTAAAATTACCCTAAATTACTCGTTTAATAAGAAGCTACCATGTGGCTAAACATTCATTTTTGTTTAGAAGAAAACCTTTTCGGAAGGGACCAGAATTATACTGAGGGGCATCCAACCGTATCACTGAAGAAAAACAGATCTCCCCCTCACTACTACAGGGCATCTGTCACGTAATTACCATGTTATTCTCAGATAATTGTCGCTACAGAAGTGGCACACAACCCAACAGGTGTTTATTTGGTTTGGCCTACACTGTCAGTAGTAGGAAAAGTACATCACAAGTTGTCTAAATGTTCTGACAGAGAGCAACGGCAGGACAGATGTTTAGAAGTTTAAAAATGACAGGCGCCCTTTCAAAAAAGAATTTTTAATTATTTTATGTAGCGAGTTGTTCAGATTGTTACAGGGGGAGTAGGGAGTAAATAAAACCTTCAGGTTTTAAGCCAACATAGTGTTGGCTTTGTATCTATAGAAAACAATCTGGCATTTCATTTGAGACTAATGTTAATTGAAATATGTGAAGAGAATATATAAACTGAATAATAAGAATAAAAAACTACCTATCTTTGGGCTAGGGACTCATATACGGCAAAAATTAAGCGTATCTAAAAACTATGGCTGCAGTCATATCTGCTCCGTTTAAAATGTGAAATGAGTCAGCAATTTCAGCCTAACATACTTACCTAGTATCCCCATCACAACTGGCACTAATTAACCTTGCAATGAAGTATTCATTCAAGTGGAGTGCCATGCTAAAAGAACTCTGTTAGTCTAGTTACAGCCTTAATTGCCTCTGTAAGCCCTAATTGAGTGTAAAGACTGACTATTCCAGGCAGAAGTACCAACTTCCCTTTCCCTTCAGAAACACTACTCTCAGCAAGACCTTGAAGCAGGTTAGTACATACATTTGTTCTAGTCGTGATGAATATGCTTTCACAATATTGGAAAGCTTTTTTTTTTTCCTCTAAGAATATTATCTAACAACATTCAGAAGCACTTCATCCATCTCTGAGGTTTTTGACGTCTTCCAAACGAGTAACTGGTCATTGGATTGTGATAACTTTTTACAAGCTCCGTATTAATTTGGGGGAGGGGGAAGGATGGGGGTGAAAGGGATACACTTCGTAATACCATGTTTTCTTTTGTCCTGGGAGGGAGTAGCAGAAAAGCAAATGGGCATCTGCTGGATGGGTGTCTGGCAGCCAGCCATGGACAACCCACCACAGAAAGGCAGCAAAACCATTACAAATAAAAAGAACACTGTGCTCTTACACGGCATCTTCTTGTTTTAGTTTAATCTGTGAAGATTTAAACCACTGTGATGAAAACTCGGTCCCAGCCAAACCCGGCACACTTCTGGAACAGAATTTC
Organism: Eurypyga helias; assembly: GCF_000690775.1. Lineage (NCBI taxonomy): Eukaryota > Metazoa > Chordata > Aves > Eurypygiformes > Eurypygidae > Eurypyga > Eurypyga helias. The sequence continues at coordinate 98,258 of NW_010242911.1, read as the reverse complement.
ACATTTCATCTGCTATTTTTCAGTCAAGCAAAATCTGCACGCAGTTACAAACCGATCTTCCCATCTACCCTCACTTTCCACAGTGTGATGAGGATGCTGCTGCCATTAAAAGCCTTTAAGCTTAATTATGGAGAGAGTGTTTTCTCATTCCTATGTTGCCGATTTTTCTATTTTCTCTCCTCTTTCTTTTTTTGAAAAACAGCCTCTCCCCCTACCACCTATCTCCTGATTGTGTCTTTTGTTCAATCCATTTCATTCTTGCCTTCTTAACTTCTACAGGAATAAAAACCTAAACCCAAAATTCATCAACCTGATCTAACGAAGAACTGAGCCTTGCTTTGAGTAGGGTATTAGGCTCGCTAACCTCCAGAGGTCTCTTCTCAACATGAATTATTCTCTGATTCTATGATATACATATATATACACAGATACTTATGCATATACAGAGCTTCTTTCTAACTAGAGCACGTATCCCACCTCCCACTGCAAAATAAATGTAGGTTGATGGCATCCAATTTCTGCTGGCCGAGAGAATGACCTTCTTTTGTTAATATTAGCCTCTGCTGCCCACTCCCAAACAAGATGCTCTTGTTCAGGAGGATTATCAGAATCAGTAATGGCCTTTGCTCCTGCATGGATTTACAGTATTTGCAAGTATAACTTGTGCAGCATTGAGATAGACAGAGTAAACAAGGCTATAACAAAGGAGCAATACCAATGAGTTCTGGTTATCAATGTCAAGCTTCAAAAGAGAAATTTCAATGCTGAAAAGATGAAAATCTGAACAACTGGGACTAAACAGAGTTTCTCATTAGAATAGGAAAAAGTTGAAAGATGTGAAAACTTAGTTATAATAGATATGCTCTTTGCTATTTGTTTTCATGTAGCAAGTTTCTTAAGACAGCGGAAAACTAATTGCTTACTAACATAAATAAGCACTGTGTGTCATGTTTGGGTATTCATTAAGATTTACACAAAAGCTAGAGAGAAAAAATATTGTGCCTTCAGGACACAGTGTGGCGGTTAGAGTCTATCACAATGATAAAAGCTTCTAACCTTGCTGTCAGTTGACGTCTTGTGTGAAGTGGCTTTGGAGTCAAATTCAGTGGAAACCAGTAAGATTAATTCTAGCAAGCACAGTTCATTACCTCTCACAGAAAACACCATCAACAGAGTTTAATAACTTGCTTCTAACTGTTTAATTGCGATGTCTCCAATAATAATTATTGATTATGTCAAAAAAATTACATTTTGTCTAAGACTACTGCACAACACACACAGTATCTAAGTGCCAGCTGATACTTTGCCAATTTGATTTATTAAGAGTTATGTATACACAAGTGGCAGCTAATGTGCTGGCTGCCTTCCTGCTATGCCTATTCTATCCTAGTCCCTCCCCTTCAATGCTAATCAGTGAGCAGAGCATAACAAGGAGATAATTACACATTGCTGCTATTTGTGCCAAGAGACTTTATGTAAATATTTTTAATACATTCAGTTACTTTTCTCTGGCTACAGGTTGAATTTTACGACAGATGAGACACCCTCTCATGCTTTGTTGTTCGATATTAACTTTTTCAGACCATGTTTTAAATTATACTAAAAATATGCGAAACACATTTTTATAATTTATCTTTTACTAAGCTCAAAACATACAGGAAAATTTCCTGGCTAGACAGCAAAGTAGTGAAGATACAATACCTAAAGTCAGTTTTAAAACTGAGCATCTGAAAGTGAATTAAGATATTACATTTGTGGAGGCCAAAATTTCTCAACTGTTCTCTTATTTAAACCAAGGTATACGTGAACTCATATTCGTTTGTTATTATTTCGTATATATCCACATGAAAATTACTTGAGTTTTCCATTCTTCCTTCAAAAAAAGCTCAAAACCTCTGAAAATAATGCCAAATTCTCTCGAAGTTAGTGCTATGAAAAACTGACAGGAAATCAGCATGTATCACTGAAAATACAGATAAATATGACAATGAGCTTAGCTGGCATAATGTTCATTTGCAGAAGCAATTAACCTAAAAAAAAAAAAAAGCATAAACAAAACACTAAAGAGTCAGGCTGTTACTGGCAAAATTTGTCTCATTTGTTCTTCATTTAAATCTCAAAAATAATTTAGGAAGCAAATTAGATTCCAAATCATAGCTTTTAAAATTGTGATAAAATATAGTAACTGGAAACCAAAAAAAAAAATCTCAGACTAATTCATTTTAATTTGTGTCTACCCTGAACAACAAAGCCCCTTGGAAGCAGACCTTCATCTAAAGTCATTAGACTGTTGCTGTTTCGATGGGCAAGGTTTTTAATGAACCAATGGCAGCTTCCTGATAACAATTAGATGAGATGAAATCAAGCCATACACACTCTTTAAAAGAGCAATGGCGCTCCAGATAACGAAGACTTAATCATTGTGTTACCCAATTGGTCGCCTGTCTGGAATTTACTTCACTGCAGGTTGAAATTTAGTATTAAATGTCCATCAATAACAGTGTGCAAATAAAACCCATGAAAGTAAACTGATGTAATGTCCAACTAATTAGATGAGAAAGTGCTTAAGGAATGGTATTTTAGCCTTTACCAAATAAAAGTGCTTAGAGGAAAGGGGGCTTCCCCGAATTTACTGGAGTAGGAGATTTCAGTGGTTAATGAGAGAATCAAGACAATGTCAAACTAAATAATACCATAAAATCTTTATTCCTTCTGCTTGCCAAGTCAGAGTCACCGCTTTCATATACCCTGCGGTAACTGAGAGGTTCACTGGCCAAATGTGAACTTCAAGCAATAGTAAAACTTCATTTATCAGTGTTTAGACACAAACCCGAAAAATACCATAAAAATACCGAAAAATACCATAAAAGCTTAGAGAAATACTTAATCACAAAAAATTTACACACTGTCCTGAAAATACCCTAATTCCTAAATTCACAGTTGCTAACAGGTTCCTATGGAAGTCATAAGGAATTTTTTTAAAAGCTTGAGATATAAAAACATACAAAAATCTTCATGACTGAAGACTTATCAACATGCTGGTTGTGGTGTGACACGAATTACTCAGATGATGGCTAACGAGCTAGCCTGGCTGCCTGCTTATGACTGCAACCTTGTCCTCAACTCCTCCCTGAATGGGGATCTGCAGCTGAACTATGCTCAGGCACAGTACGGAAACTTAGCGCCATGCTAGGAATTGGACATATTTAGCTTAAGTACTTAGTTTTCTTTCTTTGTAGAGCAACAGTTCCTTGATATTTTTGGCTGTTAACTCCAGAAATTCAATAATTTTTGGTGATTTGACCATCCTTCTAAACACTCAAGATGGAATTCCTGTAATAGGGACCTGCTTGCCATCTTGCATGGTGTCCCTGCCCATGGCAGGGCAGTTGGAATTAGATGATCTTTAAAGTCCCTTCTAACCCAAACCAACCTATGATTCTATGATATTTTGATTTTCGATTAAAAAAAAAAAAATGCATCCAATCAGAAAGAGCATGATGTGAATTAGCTGAGCCAAATTAGCTGAGCCACACCACCCAAGTAGAAAACACTTAACTAGCAAAATTAGAACTTTCAGCCATTCTGTGTCCCCTGTACTACGTGACATTGCCATAATGGTAGCACATGCATGTCATCTGTATATATACATATATATGTACATATATAAATATGTATGTTATCTTTAACTAACCTGTTGTGAAGCCACAAAGTTTTGATTTTATGGGCCCAAAGAGACCTGTGATAGTGGATTTAATGCTGAAATCTATGCCACAGTTCTTCACTGAATGTGTTACATGAGCTATCCAGACAAAAGCCAGGTCAGGCATGCTCATGTGCACAGGTGCCAGTATATCCAGAAACCAAACAAGTGTCCTCACAACACTTTCACGAGTCTTTGGATCAAATGCAAAGAAAATCTCTAGTGAACAATTAGAAGTAAGGCTACAGTAGTGGGAAATATTTTTGGATGAGGTGACGAGCTGACTCCCATCCAGAAGACCAGTACAAGGCCTCTCTATCAGTTAAATTTCAGTGGGAATTCCAGGAGTTAGGTGCTACTCAGCTCTTTACGGTCAACCTCACCAATAATGTGTGATTCCACGTGGGTTACTGCTGGCTAATACCTCACCTGCAAAAATGGGGCAACATCTCAACACAGACAACCTTGTTGTTTTACACTACTGCATGCCTACAGCTAACTCCCATTTTTCAGGGCTTTTCATTTACACTTCAGATTTCTTCTAACGAAAGGTACCATGCAGGACATTTTTAAAGACTAACCCTGGATAAGATGGCCTTTAGAAAAAAACATTTTCAGGATGATCAGTATAATGGGAGATGACAAAGAAGGAAAGAAGGAAAAATGCAACTTTAAGATGAGCTTTAAAAATGTGCAGGAAGTCCAAAAGGATAAAAAGAGATATTAGAAAATGCCGGGTTTTTGCCCTCTCGTGTTTCAGCAAAGGATTCTAAATACCATCATGGGAGAAATCAATTTGCAGCAGCTGTGGACAGCCTTAAGGGCTTGAACAGCTTAATTGGAGAAATGTTTTAGAAGTTAAAAGGCCAGAATCATGTCAAGTGCATGAAGCAAAAACTCACAGATGCTTCTAAATGTATTCATTATACAGTATTACAAAGGACAGCATCAATGTAAGAAAAAATGTTCTAAAAGAATCATTAAAAGCTAGTTTTATTGATGAATTCTAACCAAATACCAAAATATTAATATGAGCATGTATACTGTATTTTAATCTATTCTAAAAAGTTGCATTAGTAATTTTTAAGTATAATCCTTTAATATGTACTTAATGTATAGACACTACATTTTCAGGTACTTAGAAACATAATAGCCACTTAATTAAAGACAGGATGGAAATTTAACAGTTCACTTAAACTACTCATCTCCTAATTTAGCTTCCTTTTTTATGCTGAATAGTGTTCATGCAGGGAGACAGTCTTACTTTCCTGAAAGCTAAAGCCCAAATGCATACAATATGAATGGGCAAAAAACCTCTGGCTTTTAACTTCAGAGCTAGACTGCATATTTATCCTTTGGCTTAATTGCACATAGAAATAATGGTGCCTTTAAAAGCACCTGTTTGCTGAGTAGCTCAGACCTTCAGGGTGAAACTAGTACAGGAGGAAAATAATGCCCAGATAAGAAGCAGCAATTGTAGTGTTCACTATTACCTCCCTTCATTAAACATGTACATTTTACCTTTCCCATCATCATCCCTCAGCAGTGCTGCTTAGGAAGGAGACAACAATGTTCATTACAAGCCCATCACTCCCAAGAAGGAGGTTCTTCAGCTACTGCTCTCTCCAGTACACTATGATCTGAAATGCGGATAAATTAATAATTCAAAGAAAATACTACTGTTCTGGAACTACTCTAGGCCTACTAGGGGTAAAGGAGGTCACAAAAATCTTCATGTTTGGCCCTATTTTCGCACTGCAGCTCAAATCACTCCAACGTACTATTCCAGATTTGCAACGGATGTAAACAGCAGCGGGAAAAAAAAAAAAACTTGTTTACTTTTTGGTAGTGTAAATTTACAGCATCACAGAAAAAACAAGTCATGCAACAACGACACAGTTCTCTATATCTGCATCAATATTAGTTATATATTTTCTGAATAAATACTCTGATATTTATTACACAAAACAGATTATTCTCATGACTATTAGATTTATGGAGTATTTGTAGATAGTTTGATTGAAAACATTATCAAGGACCTCAGTTCAAAGTGGTGTAAATTTTTATATCCTCACAGCTCTATTTACCGTTTCTCAGTCTAGTGCCAAGCACTCTGGTATGACACGGGATTATTGTGTCCATAAAGATTCTCATACTGCTTCTGTGCTATACTTCCGTGTGTGGAGTCATCCTCGAGGCACCCTTCTGCTGGAGTCAGTCTGGCAGCCTGCATCACCGAGGCAGGAAAGCCACCCAAATCCTGTTACCTTCTGGGTATTCTCCACACCTCCAAGTACTATTGCCATGGGCTTTCGTACAAAAATCGGCATATGGTTCTGACACAAACCCAACACAGAAGTACCAACCCCCACCACTGTAATACAGACACTGTAACTTTTTAACTAGCGAGGTCAATAAACGTTTTACCTAGGGAAATCTTCAGGAGCCTATTTCTACTCAGAAAATAGACATTTAATCAAGATTTAAGCATTTGCCTACGTTCCGTTTTCCCATCATAGGAAGCCATATTTAGGGTTGATCTCTTTTATCATTTCCCAATCCATCTGCTTGCCAACTTACCGGTCCCTATCAAAGGCTAGTAATCAAAAGCCTTTGTTGTTCTTTTATGTTGTACAATAAATAGCTCTGAAGCTATCCGTTATAAAAACTACGAACAGCAGTGAAGCTATGACATACAAGTCCTCCACAATAAGAAACCAGAGTTAAAACATGAATTTGTGTTCTAATTGAACTAATTATAGGGATAGGAGATTGCAGAAAGTCCAAAACATTGAACCAATTCTCTGTGGAATGCCTTCCTGTAAACAGGACATGAAAAGTGTCCTCACCTCATCTCAGTAATTATTGTGAGAATACAGTGCTGAATGTTAGGTAAATGTCCAAGTGTCTGCTTCTTTAAAGAATTATCTAATTAACAATTAAAACAAAAAAAGTTCTCTTGTGCAGAGATTCCTGAAGTTCTAGCCTTTGTCAGAGACACAATCTCATCTACCACTGTGTGGCCTGTCTTCTGTTCTAGGGATAACAGGTCAGACTCAGTCAGTCACTGCCTACAATGTTATACCTACATTTAGCAAGAGGCTGAAAAGATGCCGGGTGGGAATCAGGTGGTGCCAAGCCGCAACACTGCATTATTTTAGAATAGCTCAGGATATCACTTTAAATCCTTATTAATAAATATATAGGCTATATACAATGGACCTGAGCCTCTGCTGTGCTACTCCAAGTTTCTGTCCTTGAAATTTCCTGTAAGTAACTATTTTGACAGACTGGCATGACTAAAGTATCCCAATCTTAGCGAGGAAACCAACCTGTATTTCCATGCCGTATGAGTACAGCACATATTGTTACAGTCTCTCCACAGCCATTTCCAGTACAAGTCCAAAAGCTGCTCAGAAGTATCCCTGAAAGCCTTTTTCCCCAAAGGACACTTTTTCTCTTTTCACATCTCATTCTGAGGAACTTTGAGCTTCTCTAGCTTTAGGGGGTTTTCTGCATTTAGCTTTTTCCTTGCTAAGAGATGCTCCCAAATACGCAATTGCAGAGCTACAAGGTGCGTTTGCTTTTTTGTCTTCTGTTCATAAAATCGGGGCGGGGTGTGTGTGTGTGTGTAGAAAACCCACCAACAAACAAAAAAAACCACAACCACTTGCCTTTTGCTGAAAAGCTGTAACTGGAAACAAACGGTTATATTTGCAACATTCATCTGTCTGTCCTCAGACTATGAACTGGAGTGCACAGTCCCGTCGTTCAGCACTGGCTAAGTCAGTACTCTTTATTGCTCTCGTAGGCCGTAAGCCCTTCATACAACCTGCTGGGAAGTCCCAAACCTGCAGTCCCTGCTGTTGTGGCCATTTGGAGGTGCTGCCTGATTTCCACCCAAGAAGAGCAGAGCCGTGCTGCACGCCCCTCGGGCCAGCCCGCCTTCTCACTCCCAACAAGGGCGACTTCCTTCTGCGGCAGGGGCCGCAGCAGCTCGCAGGAAACGCAGGGGCAGCAGCAGCACTTCCAGAACTGATCGTCTGAATTTACCGGTTGTTGTTTTATTTACGTACCTTCACATTTGTTTTATTGTTTTCATTTTCTACTCGTAATACACACAGGAGGAAAATGAGTCAAAAAGTCATATCAAAATAACCTTCCAGGTTTTTTGTGGGTAGATGGGATATTCTGATATGGGAGTCCATTATTTTTCCATTTAGGCATTGCAATATCCTTTAACTTACTCCCATTTTCCCTGCCTAATTTGCCATCTCTTCGATGCCAAGAACACGTAGAAATCTCTAAGGGGCGTTTCTCACATCGGCAGAAAAGGAGCATCGGAATAATGACTTTCAGGCACTGGTGGCAAGCACTGTATTCTCAGAAGCATAAAATCAGAAATGGAAAAACTCCTAATAGGTCACCTAATCTATCTTTCTGCACAAACTGAGTTCTGCATAGTTGAAATAGCCCCAATTTCGTTAAGAAGTTGCCTGCTTCGGATTCCATACAGACATTTCTTGCCAGTAATACAGTCATATGTTCTTCCCCACGTCCCCTTTCAAACTCAAGGAGGAGTCGAAATTCAGAATATATAAGGAATAAAGGACGAGAAGCTCAGAGAGTTGTTACACTAAAATCACCAACTTAGCACGACATAACCCAGAGTTTTGGGCTCTGTATTAAAGGGGGAAAAAATATTAGACTAGCATAACATTTCTGTGGTAATAATTACTTTCTAAATGTACTGGAATAAATTTAATCTTGATGAAATTCCACCTGATGCCAATGCAGTGACTACTGCCTTTCTAATACACCACTCTAATTCTTCTATCAGGAGGATAAAATCGTGAAATTCCTGAATAATGAACTTTCTTACACAGTTAGATGGCCACCAGTATCTGAAGATACACTTTAGCACTTCCTCTCAGAAAAAATAATGAGCTGTTTGCAGAAGCTAATAGGTCTATATTTGCTCTCTGCTCAGTTCTGCAACTTTCTAGTTACACCACCACCTCATTTCTGCTACTGTCACGCGCAGGAATTTAAAACATTAAATGGCCTCCGAACTGTACATCTGTTCAATCAAGTTACACTACTTAACCAGTTTCACCAGCAGAAGTTGTGACAGAGTATCTACCCACATCCATATGGTGTCAGCAAACATCTCTAGACCACGGATCACCATTCACACCGTCAAAAGTTTTAGGCCACGGTCTCATGCTACTAGTGGAAGACCTCTTATTTTTTAATATGCCTTGAGGATGAAGGAATGAACTGACGGTGAAGGAACTAAAAGGCTTATCTTTCATTCAGGAGCTGTTTGGTGCATCTGGAGACAGACACCTCACGTTCAACTGAGTAGCAGTCACAGATGGATGAGAAACTGACCTTCTACAGCATCATTCAGCAGAGTGGAATTAGCACAAAGGTATAAATAACCAGCCATTAGTATTGCAGCAGAAGCAGTGATTCTGACATACTGCAAGGCAAGACAATCAGATTTTATTATTTGTATGTAATCACGGTTGCTGTGAGGTAGACAGGAGTGAAGAGAGACAAATAAATTATAACCTTCTTGCAGAAGTAAAATCAAAGTAGTTTTGTGGAAGCATTTAAAGCAGTAAGAGTTCTTCCCAAATGGGGCTTCTTGTATTCATTTTGACAGCAAGGGAATTTTTTTCCAGACCACATAAAAGCAAAAAAGGAAAAGTTTCTGTCACAGCTTAAGCCAGTAGTTTTCTCCTAGAAATGTGTTTACAGTTTTAGTCTCAACAGGGAGGCATGTTTTGCATGTAAATAGCAGGTGGTTATGGAGAGTTACTTTGACAGCTAATGTCTTGAGCTGCCTTGACATCTGTGGTCTAATAGAGTGGCTCTGTAGTCAGTGAAGTTCCTGATGAAAGGCAACCAAATTAAGTGGAGTTTTTCATCTCAGTTCCTAGCCGGCTATACTGCGACCATTCAAGGGGGAATGAAGAAAAGATTAAAAAGAGATTGCACTCTGGCTCCGGTGGCAACTGACATAAATGAACTTGAAAAGACAAATAAGACGACACTAATTTTAAAGCCACAGTGGTTCTTCTCAGTCAGCACCACTGGAAATTGCATTGCTGAAAGCAGAGGTGGTCTGACTCTTGCCCAGAAAACAAGTGACATCATGCTGTGGCAGAGGGGAATGTCAAATGCACCCCAAAGAGAGGTAATTAAAGTCTTTATCTTATTTATTTTTCTGTGTAGTGAATTAATAGCTACAGTGTTCCTAATGTCTCCCGGCTCCTGTGTTCAGGCTTAATTCACATTTTCTCTCCATTTCCTAAATTATAATCTGAAAATTACACTGCAGAACCCATGACTCTCAATAGTAATGTCTCTGTGACAAAGAATTCAGACAACCATAATTTCTCCACGCTGCAGTCATGGATTTTTCCTTTCCAGATGATGGCCTTTCCTGTGCATCTTCTTCTAGAAAAAAGTGTGATTTATGAATCCTACAAAAATGCTTGGGCATCAGCGGGGTACAGTCATCAGTCAAATGTATTCAAGAAGTGTTGGAAGACTCCGTAATCCATAAGGTTCTAGGAAACTACACAGAACGTGCAACTAACTCATCCATAAAGTCATTTACTTATGTCTGTCCCATATGCAGATTAGGACAAGGGGTTTGCAGGCATTTCAGTGATTCACAGTTCAGGCACCCTGATCCTTCCGACTGGGTCTTTGCATTTAACTGTGTGGTTTTGTTGTAAAAACAAATGGTACTCTTCAACAGCACTTGGGGTATGTTTGCTGCTAGAGCTGCCCAGGACACATTTTAAGCATAAAACATTCCTGCAAAAAGCATAGCCTTCTGGCAAACATGGACTGTTTTCCTTTCAGGAACAGGTAATTACAAGATATTGCTGCTATCCCATTTTGTGGTAATGTTTCGAAACAGAAAGCTAAATGTTTAAGCATTAAATTTTTTCCTTAGAATTTTAGGAATTCTGGACGCTACATCCCATACAACTGTGAAACGAAAGGGAGTTCATGGAGCAGCTGCTGTGTTGCAGCACACTACTCACATCTAGAGGGAAACCCCACTCTGGCTAACCTGTGAAAGCCCAAGATACAAATGTGACCCTCTCCTCATAGATTTGCACATTGCCGTGTCACCAGACTCTACAGTGGTGTGAAATATTCTTTGCAAGAAAAAGAACAGTGTCACTCCTAATCTGTTTTCTCTGCAAAACATCCTAGTTGAATGGGACCAAAGGTGAAAGCTGTATTTGAGACATGTAGGATAGAGCATCAGTCTGCTGAGCTACAAACATAAAGACATTCCTAAAGATTCCTTAATTATTCTGATTCTACTTTGCCTTCATATTGGTTGTTGGCAAATACACTCTATTTTGCCCTACAGTTCTGCTTCAGGGAAAGACTGTGTATGTCCTGCCTTTGCTGCCTGTCAGAAGGAAGCCACCATAACCATGGTGGTCTTACAGGGATCTGTCTTGACAGGTAATCTATTACATGATGCACCCTGAGCCTATGGCTGCCTCTTCTCCTAAAATGCAGGTAGAACGAGAAATAAGAACATTGTGCTGTCTCCTCCTTTTTTTTTTTCCAATGTTTGCATCAGTTGTGTTATGTCCAGGAGCATTAAGAAGCTATGTACATGTCAGGCTTAGGATCTGTGAGGAAAGGAAAGGAAACTGATTAGATTAGACTCCGCAGAAAATTAAAATACTAAAGCTCCATAACTAAATCCTGAAAATCAAATATTGACAAGAAGATAGTCCATAATAATCTCTTAAGTGTTTCTGCTCTGCCAATTATGTGCTAAAAATACTAAGAGCCCACATTTCACTCGAGGTAAAAATTACCATGCAAGTGACATTTCCTCCTTTCGTATCTCATGATAAGACTTTCACTTAGAAGTCACAAACAAGCACAAGAGTTTGTTAAATCCTTGTCATTTCCTCTTCACTCTGCAGCCTTGACATGACATCATTAGAAATGATACAACTAAAAATCCGTTGCTCAGCAAAATTAGGGAATGAGGCATCTTTGGAATAGCAAGAATTTACATTAGGATATTCGAAGGCAGGGAAACAAACGTGCTTGAAAACCATTGACAAGCTTCTACTCTGCTGCAAAATACAGAGGTGGCAGGAAAGTTGCATTTGGGAATGAATGCCTGCAAAGATGATGCAGCCCATGTGGTTACACAGAAACTGTTTCTGAGGCCTGATTTCAGTACTGCAATGCACCTTCTCAAAAGACAGCTCTTGCACTGATTCAGAGAAAAAAAAAATGCTGGGAAAAAACTATCTACAGGGTACGTTGAACCTATACCTCAAATCAAAACAAAGTATGATTTATTGTAAATATTACAATTACTCAGAAATAGAGCAGTATCCTGCCAAAAGCCCACCACAGACACCTGAACTAATTTTAATACTAAAAACCACTAAGTGCTGTAGGATACAATATTCAATGAGAGTTTATAACTTTTTCTATTCTTACCATCTTAAACAAATTATCTCATTAATGCTGAAACAAAAAGGGTATTGGTAGAGCTACCAAAAGAATTCTTGGAGTTTATAATAAAGTTTGGAAACGCATAGCTGTGATTTATTTGTTATAGGTTAGCCCTCTATTGCTTAATGCAAGTTACCTGTTTAATGAAGGAACAAAGTACCAAACAAAGAAATAAAACAGAAAATACATGAGAAATTAATAGCTGTTGGTAATGACTTAGTGTGACTAAACCAGAGTAATTCTTTTGTTAAACTATACTGCCACTTTATTAAACACTTCGTGTCTCAGTTTGTGCCACACACGCCCAATAAAAACAAATAAAACCGAAAAGTGAATGCCGAAAAGAGCAATGGAAGATACTGAATGAATATGTCAACACAAGTGTATCATTTCTGCAGGGCAAATCAAGACCCAGGTGGTACCAACTCTTCTTTGACACAGATAATAATGTTACAACAAAGATATGATGTGCTTATGCTATAAGCTTTTTAGAATTCTGTTTGGTTTTTAAAACACTGTAGAAATTATAACATACTGAAAAAGTACAAAAAATTCTTCTTCTAGACTACAACTACAAATATTTCTCAGTGCAAATACTGGTTTAAAAACACCGCAAAATCATCTAGCAGCAAAACACTACCTGGGAAGGTGAGTAGACTGAATTCAGTCTAGCTCTGAGACAATAAAAAACTGTATCAGAAAAAAAATCAGTTCAAACCCATGTTGGACACCTCATTAGAAAGGCTGAGGATTAATGAGGCTAGAAAGTAACTGCACTTTTGTTCCTAGAAATGATCTTCGTCTGATTACGAGTCAGACGCATTGACAAAACAGTATATAAAAATTATATAGGTATTGTCCTTGATGTTTGTTTCCTGCAGAGATGACTTCTGTGCTCAAGTGTAGCAGTCAATAATATTAACATGCAGTTAAAATTAATCTTCAAGAGGTGTGACAGGTTTTATCCTTCATCACTTTTAAGTTTGCTAAGATTAATGAAGCACATTTCCAAACCTGATGTATTTACTCCTTACATCAATGTGCCATGTTACTAATAAAGACTGCATGCATTTATTGCTATTACTATGTACCCTTGTTATGAAAAACCTTGGCTGAACTAGCTGGTTAACTGAAGATGTTACCAACCTTTGAAGTTTTCACATCTTAGACCTCTGGGTTGGTTTATTTAAAAAAAAGGGTCATCAGAATATAATGTAGTTTTAATCACCGCAATGTCACCGCCTAATTAATGCTGATTTTAAATGTACGATCTGTTGCCTATCACCAGTGTGTGGCATGTGTTCGTCATACAGAGTGTAAAGACAAAGAATTTTGTGTATACGATTTTCTTCTGCAGTGCATCCTAGGTATTGTTACTCTCTCTCGCCAGCAGCCCAAATGACACACTGAGCAGAAGACAGGGTTGAGTAACTGAACTGAGGGCAGCCTCCAGCATTTCACTTGGTACACTTTGCTCTTTCTTGATATTCCTTACGAAATTAATCCATCTTGCTATCACATCATGTTTAATTAGTATTGACAATCATTCTCTGAAGTCCACTTAAAAATCAGAAGTTTCTAGGATATATCGCCACATTCTGACCAATGTGATATATATTCCTTTTCCTTTACACTTCATTTATTAAACTTGATACACAGTCTGTCAAGTGAGCCAGGGATTTTCAGACTGGAAACCTTTTAGATAATTAACAATCCCCTTTTTTTCAGTATTTATTCAGACTTTTACATCAGTTCCCTGATATTTTCATTACTACTGCTCTACCCTGAAGAAAATAAAAGCACACATTTAACCCTGCTGATGCTTTGTAACCACCAACACCTTCTCAGATTCACCCGGATTCAGCCTCAAAGCTGTCATCCACAACGCAGGCATCAGGATGCACACTGCTGTTCCTCTGGGGTTGGATGAATGAAAACGAGAGCTAACTACCATCAGTGTATTACAACTTAATCAATGTCTCCTTCCTAGCACCTTCAACTGCTCCACATTCAAACTGAAGGCTCGTAGAGAGCCACTTACGAAAGCTTTGTGAGGCAGAAAGCAATTACTGAACTTCCCTCTCAGATCTCCTCTGGTACCACCCAATAAATTAAGCTCTGCTTTGTGTACTGGGTTATGACGCCATCAAGAATCAGTGAGTAGCACCACCTATAAAGCAGATGTGCTGCCAAACAAACTGGCACGAGACAACAGAATTCCCCCCATTTTTTTTCAACAAAATCCCTTGTCACTTAGTAATTGTGGTTTAATTGGATGCAGCAACTGCTCCACGCAGACTTGTGACCGTGACAGAACGTTGTTCAGCGCTGAAGGAGGCCGCTGCCCCGCAAGGCAGCCTTTCACAGCGCTGGTAGTGACCTGCCGCAGACTGAAGCAGGCTCCCTTTTCTTCCTTCATTATTACATGTGTGTGCAGCAATCGCCCAGCAGGACTCCCAGTCCCAACTGGGGGCTTCTACTACTGTGAGATAAATAAAATATGTGATTAATAATACACACTAGAACAAGATCAGTACTTCCTAAGAAAATACAAAATACACGCCTGGAGAATAAGCACATACTTTACAATAATTCTACTTAGCATTCGGTTTTTCTTCTCACTTATAAACAACAGCAACAGGACAAAAGATGGCAATTTTAATTGTAAAGCAGCTTAATAATTTTATAAAGGGAGCTGCACTCCTGCTGTACATCACAGCATAATGAATTCCTTTTGAAATGGGAGAAAGGAAGAATAATCCCAGAAGCTCTAACAGATAAGATGAAATGCCATCCTAATGCAATCTGCATCTTGTTCCCACCATAATAACGAGCTATTTTGGTTTAGCAAATTCAACGCTGCATTGTTCCCAATAACCGGAATGTATGCGGATGGGGAAGAATCTGCTTACATGAGAATAATTTTTATGTAATTATTAATGAAGTTGTTTATTGTTCACATTGTCTGTGCAGCCTATAAATGCCTATACTGAACATTCAGCAGAACTTAGACAAACCATTAAGTCTAATTTGAATAGTGGGAAGGGATCAAAGAGACCCGAATATAGTTTCAGCAGCTTTTTGAATTTTACTTTAATTCAGGAGAGTCCAACGTACAATCTCAGGTGATTTGAGAAACTGCAAGTCTCTTATACTTACGTATCTCTATCTGACTTCATAAATCCTTCATGTATTTCT
Organism: Eurypyga helias; assembly: GCF_000690775.1. Lineage (NCBI taxonomy): Eukaryota > Metazoa > Chordata > Aves > Eurypygiformes > Eurypygidae > Eurypyga > Eurypyga helias. The sequence continues at coordinate 82,831 of NW_010242911.1, read as the reverse complement.
GCCCAAAAGTTTAAGACTTATACCTTAGTGACTGCCTTTGGATGGGAGTTATTTATGGCTGTCAGTATTTGAAAAATGGGTTTAGTATGAAAAAAAGAGACTCTCTGACAAGACAGCTGAACTGTACATGAGGACTCCTCCAAACGCCACCTGATTACAATTTCTGAATGCAATATGGCTATAGGTGGGATATTTGAGTCCAATGCTCCAAACCATGCTTATAAACAGAAGCATTGTCTGTGCTTGAGAAGTCCACCAAATTGAAAATAGCAGACAGTAAAATGAGCTACAGAAGAATCCTGGGTTTTCTGAAAAAACATTCAAAGAATGCTCTACAGTGCTAAAAAATTGAAATATGACTTGAGGATGGGTGCATGTTTTTTTCCTGCATATACCCATTGCTGTTTCCACATACGTCGTGTTTAGTGGTTAGAGATGTAATTAAGTCCATACATGAACTGCTTTTAATACCATATTCTCCACAAAACCTGCTATTGATCATATGACTAAATTAACTTCCTTAACATCACTCCAGCAGGAGTGAGACCTAAAAAACAGCAGTGGGACCTTGAGGATGGGGTGGGGGTGGTGAGGGGAGAAGCTGGACTACGTAGCCGCTAAAGAAAGCACAGAGTGCATGCAGGGGCCACGAGGTGAAGGCAGAGGTGAAGACTGGGCACCTTGCAAGGGTCCTAGGATTTTAACAACACCTGTCAAAAAGAATGATGATGAATGCCATGCCAGAGCTCAAATAACTAGTAAGCCCAAGATAAACATGAAAGACACTAGAGTTCAAAGCATGGCTGAAAATAGAGGGATTTCAGAAACAACACCAGTTTTAAGTGTTCCCCTTCCACCTATTTTGCAGTGGGTTTATTTGTTTTGGTTTAACCCAGATGAGTTTGCTGATCCAATTCACAACATGACTCCATAAACAGTTGTGTTAGTACAACTGAGGGAGCACTATGCTGCTGCTTGGCACAGAAACGGATGGCTCTGGGTGTGATGGAAACTCGGGCTGAAGTCATGAGACTGGTGCAGCATTGCTTTCACCGCCTGTGACAAGTGTTTGATCCACAGTAAAGGGAAGCTGCAGCTTCATCTAATACTGAAAGTTACTTTGAATTTAAACTCCACCGCGAGGACAGAAGCCAAAGTTAGGGAACAATACTGTCAAGCTGTAATATATCTTCAAGGGAACTAAACCAATTTGGATTATGACAATAAAGCTTTCACCTGTTACAAAACTGAATTGTCTTACTCTGTGAGAGTGAAAATGCAAATGATTCTGTAGCAAGTGGAACACAAAGAGCTCCTTGCCTCTTGCATAACTATCGCAGAAACTGCTTGCAGCACTCGAGAGGGTGCGAGTCGGTTCATTCCTTGGTGGTCCTCAAAAGGAAACTCAGCACACTCCCAAATGCACTTCCAGCCAGGGCTCACCAGCATAAGAACTGCCTTTAGGGGTCTGCTACATCTGACATATACACGCAAAATTTCTATACATTTTGGAGGCAGGGTAGAGGCCAAATTTAACAGACAACAGCATCTGCACAACTGCACCAGTATTTCTAACATCTGTGAAAAGGCAGATTCAGCTGTACTTAATTCTCAGCTCCCTTACACAATGCCCTACTGAAGTTATAGAACCTCTTGAAACATCAACAATGTTCAAATCCCTAACTACAAATATCATCATAGTTTACAAACTGATTTACAAAAAGGTAACAAATGCATGGGATGTAACGTACCCTTTAACTGTGAAAACATCTGCAGTGAAGCACATAAGAAATACCACCAAAAAAGCATAACTAATTTCTCTCTCTTCTCATGTTCTGGTTTTTAAATACAATAACTTCAGTCCCCATAAGAAACTTATTTCTCTTCTCTCAAATTAACTGCCCAGTGCAGGTGAATTCCTTAGACCCAATCTCAAAGGTTTCACAACTTCTGTTGCTACCGGTTTTTATAAAAACATGCTTTAGTTCCAAGCCCTAAGCAAGTGTTTTCTGATTCTGCACTTCTGCTATTTCAGGATGAGTCTCCATGTTCTGGGAAACCTTCTTTTCTACTGAGGCTTTCCCTGCAAGTCTAAATGAGCTTAGACTTCTGATAAACAGTTTATCCCTACTGGACCCATACAAGAGCAGGTGTTTGCAGAGACAAAGAACAGCCTTTTCCAACTGAGCTGGCATTAGAACACACTATTTTAGTCAACTGGAATACAGTATATTAGAATTCTTAGGTTTGAATAGCAAAGCACTGAAAACCCATGATAACAGACTTACCTCTCTGCTTCACAGTAGCCATAATTTCCCAAATTTTGCTCCAAGCAGTCAGCTCCAAGTTGACTTCTGGAACGAAGAGTGCCAGTCCAGTGGCCCTATACTGTGGCCCACTGACCCGGAGCCTGGCCAGTATACTGGGAGCTCAGAGTACGCTGCAAAATCCACCTAGATGCAGGATACATTACCTGTGCTTAGTTTTATTCTCCCATCGCCAAGACTCCTCTTGGTGCAAAAAGAAAAGTGTTCCTAGTCCATTCTAAGCTGCACTTACTGCTGCAGCTAGCAAAGTACAAAATTTATTGAGAGAGGATGGCCACAGAGCACAATTAAGTAGCAAAAGACAGAGGTTGAAAGTCTGGAATTCGGACAAGATTTCATATGTTCAAGTGGATCTTTTTATTTTGCTTATTTGTTAGTTCATTCATTAGTTCTCATGTCAATTACAGTATTTTAATAACAAATATGAAAGAATCATATCATAGAATCACAGAATGGTTTGGGTTGGAAGGGACCTTAAAGATCATCCAGTTC
>NW_010242911.1:37894-79981 GCF_000690775.1 Eurypyga helias | reverse complement strand
CCACCCCCCCGGCCAGGGGCGGGACCACCTTCCACTAGACCAGGTTGCTCAAAGCCTCATCCAGCCTGGCCTTGAACACTTCCAGGGATGGGGCATCCACAGCTTCTCTGGGCAACAAAACTAATGGTATGCATTAAAAGTATCAAAAATCATATGCATCTCTGTCATTAACATTTAATTTCCATGATTTCAAAGACATAAATTTTGTTAAAATAAGCCAAGACTTCACTGGATATTTTAACAATATCAGTTTTAACTGCAATTAGTTATTAAGTGATAGAATTATCTTTTCCTTACTGTCTCGGAAAAAAATAATCCGTACGTTACTGAATAAAACAAAATAATTTTGGTTTAGACCTCAAATAATACATAATTTAATGTTTTAAATTCTTTCAAGGGAAACAAACTCACAGCAAATCATATATTTTTCACCTTTAAATTGATTTTCAATATTGTTCTACTTTATTTGCTCTCTCCACATGGTTTCTTCTGTTTCCCATTTCTATTGCTCTTCTTTTTCTGACATGCAATTTCCTACTTTCTTTTATTCCACTTATTCTACTATTTTTTTCCATTATTTTTTCTATTATTTCATTTTCCTTTCTGTTTGTCAATTTTATGCATTTTTTTTAGTGCAGCTTAGTGTTTTGACATGCCTTTATTGTTGCATTTATTTTTATTTACTTTTTGCTTTCATTGTTCTATAGATGAGACACTACGCCAAGTCAAATCCCTTTTCAAATTTTCTTTGAATAAAAGATGAGCTGCTTTGGAATCATTCCAGATACAGCTGCCAAAATGAACTGGTCCAGAACAGCTTTCTTTGGATTACATTCCATGATAGTTTCACTACCACTCCAGCAGTAAGAGGAATACAAGAACTTTCACCGTGAGTCTCTTTTTTGTCATTTTTGGTACTTTTGATTATCTCAGTCTATTGTATTTCAGATTCCAAGCTAAGTGGGAAAAAAGGTTTTCTTGTGCTGACTTTTGACAAACACCTACTGACGGAGGCCTTCAAAATAACAGCACTTGTGTGAACAGTAAAACTCAGAAAGACTGAATTCTTACAGCTCTTGTCTATTGGGATTCTCTCGTGTATACTGCTTTGGGTGTTTTGGGGCACTGGCTTTCTGACTGTTTACTGCTGTTTGGTTTGTGGGTTGTTTGTGGTTTGCTTTTTTCTCTTTGTAGCACTTTGGTTTCCAACCTGTACAACCTGAATATTTTCTTATTTCTGCCATTTTGTCACACCTATTTAAAATGTGACAACAGAGTCTAAAGTTCCAACTCAATACTCTTCTCACCTTACCCAGTGCCAATATAATGGCTGGTAAATTGAACACGCCTGACATTCATACATATACGATTATTTTCAGTCCTGGCTTAAAATCCTTTATTCCATTTCAGACAGGCAGGATGGACTTTTTATTATACACAGAGTAGTGTTAAAAATACACATACTTGGATCAAAAAGAATCTTGATTTCTTAAGGAAAAGGTCAGATCTCCACCTAAACATTTTCCTTAACATTTGCAAATTACCTGTGTAATCTTATGGCATGCTTAAATGAAAATACATTAGTTAAATGTTTACTATTAGAACTTGAATTATTAGACTAGATAAAGCTTTAATAAGTACAAGATTTCCACTGTTATCATGGGTCCCTGAATGTCAGACATGTTGATGGATCCCTCTGCACGTACCCAAACTGTTAGGTCTACACAAAACCTTGATGTATTTACTGCCTGTGTACAGATAAATTGCAGAATTCCTGTAATATGATTTCTTTTATCGCTGTGTCTAACTGATGGTCATAGAAATCTCTCACAAGATGTTTCTGTATCACGAAGCAGAGCCTGGTGTAGATGTCTGAACTGGCATGAAGCCAACATGGTAGCACCAACCCAAGCATGAGGCGCTGAACACATCTACCAAGCATGCTTACACCGCTTATGTGTGTACGTGGCGGGGGTCTAACACTCCTAAGAAGCTATTCAATTGACCTTCCCTTCTGCAGAAAGCACAACACACGCACCTCTTGCCAGAATTACTTGGTATACGCGCAACACTGACATACGGATGCCACAGGCCACATACACACGTTTTTGTCCCAGAAATTCCAAATTGAAATGTGTTAGTTGTACCAACACAAATCTGATTTGTGCTCACATTCATAACATCTTCTGATACAAAACAGGTATATGGTCATGTACTGCTGTAAGATTTTGTGGACACCTGAACATTAAATCGTATGTGGCCTCAGAAGCATAGCTCTGAAATAAAGAAACATCTGAGCTATTTGTGAGCTGTTCTCTTATCAAGGTAAAATTAAAACCCCTCACAATGCCACAATAGCATTCCACTTTGACTCTTAAGCATGTATCACTGCAGGTACAGGGGCTGCCTTGTTCAGATCCAGCTCAGTTATTTCTGCATGGCACCACACTGACGCAGCTTTACATTAAGGAACATTCAAAGACTGATTTCCAAACGGTGCAATACAACCTAATTACATTTTCCTTTGCTGTACTTTCACCACAGAAACAATCATTTCCTTCTGAGTTACTCTTTCCACTGCAGAGGTATCAATTTACATCGGCGCTAGCTTGCGGTATGTCACACACAGACATCTAATACCATCAGTGAGCACTACACCCACCAGTTAAATTACCAACAGGACAAGTGCTCGTGGAGGAATTGTACATCAAGGATCAAGCCAGTGGTTGCTCTGAAGCGTAACTGGCTTTTTAAGGGGGGAAGAAAAAAAAACCAAACAAGCATTAGAATCCTAGATTAATTAATTTGTACCTCTACTATGCTGTGCTTTAATACCACTGAAAGCCACAATGAAATTAATTGGGAACGCTCCAACATGAAGAGCTCCAGGTGTAAGAAACAGTACTAGCATAAATGTCATTCCCAAGGTACTTCAGGAGAGTAACACCCTAGCTAGTAGTCAGTAGAGCCAAATCTCCACGGTATTTAAAAACACTTCTTATTTAGAGCTGGTGAACAGCTTCTTGGAAAGGAAAACACCAACTGGACTAGCAGCTTGTACCTGAATGTTTCTGAATCTATTCAGCCCACCTATAATGAATAAAAATGTCAATCAGTATATCTGTATGTTAGTTTTTGAAATGCAAAACAGAGAATAAAATTGGATGCAAGGCAGTGTTATGTTTAAAAATGCAATTAACAAAGAACACCTACACGCTGAAGATGCATCATGCATCAACACGTAACACTGACATGAGTTTGCACACATGGTACAATGTGATATAGAAATGAGTAGATATTCAAATATGTATACAGAAAGTAAGGCAAATGCAGTAAAACAGAAACAAAAAGCCTCTGCATTTGGTTTTCCTCACTAAACCAGAATAAGGCATATGTGTCCACGACTCGAGGAAAACACCTGGTAGCTTACATCTAGTCTGTTCTCCTCCCTACTTCTACCACCTTCTTCAACTAAACTTAGTCTCCCAGGTCACCAAATCCTGCTGTCTCCTGCTCTAATACTGGACAACTTCTTCCTTTGGAAAAAGCACTTTCTGTATTTATTGTTTAAAAGAATGGAGAAATGAGTTCATCATCTCCAAGAAATATGATCCAGTCTGTAGAGGAAAGCCATGTAACACAACACACTGTGAGCACTGCTGCAATTAATTGCTGCATTTAAAACTGTAAAATGGACTAATATTCTTGGTTAAGTTTGTACGTAGAGAAACTCTGAAAATCCTGAGCATTTTTTAAAAGTTCACTACATCTTTAAGCCTAGAAATGCACATCCCAGTACTCCTCTGTTCACAACCGTGCACGTATTTTAGATGCCAGGCTCAGTGCAAAGGAAGATGAGAGGCTGCCACATTAGGCAGAGAACACACTCCCAGCAGGAGCAGGAGGGACAGAACTCCTTGGCTTTCTGCATTTTGGAAGACACTTTTCAGGATGCAAATGGATCCTGTCTTACGGGCTTCCACGTCCCAGATGCCTTGTCTTTCTTTGGATTCAAGGCAACTACTGTGACTTTCCATTGCATACAAGGAAGAAACTCTCATTCTTTACATTCTTCATTTTTTGATTCTTCCCATCACTCCTCTACACAGAGAGTAACAGGTAATGCACATTAGCAGATAAAGTTTATGTTTCAGAATTGTACTCTCCTAAGGCAATACTTCAACATATTGTTCATTTGTACCGTTTCCTAGATCACAAATAAATGCAGCATGACAGGTTTTTGGTGCCATCTGACTCCACCCATTAGAAATAATAATTAAAAAGAAATATGCAACAGGAGGAATGTAGTAATTTAATAGGGTTTTTTCCTACTAGCCAAGAATTTGAAAGATAGGTCGAGCACTTTCCTACTTACATAATTTGACTTATGGGACTATCACCTCCTGTGATATTACTGAGGAAAGAACACATAAAATTGTCTAATAGATTTATATGAATTTTTGTAGTGGCTCTGGCCATTATTGACATTCTTCAATTATCATTGACCTTTATGTTCTAGGACAAATACTATTCCCTGGAGTAGCCACTTAGAAGAAAATCTAATGTGCTGTTCCTGAACATGTCATTTTTATGCTACTTTAAAAAAGAAATGCTGCTTAACCGGCTAATTGCAGAAATTGTATGTCATCTAATGATCACTCTTCTCTCTAGGAAACCTACAGTAAATTAGCACTGCAAGTGGGATGGGGCAATTCCACTGTCTTCTGGTAGACTGTAAATGATAGATGTTCCTGGCATCTAGAAACATTTTTATTTTGTTTCCCAAAAGCTGCAAACTCATTAGCATCTCATCATATTCTTGAATGCAAAACCCTGCAGCATGCACTGGACATCTGGGAAAAGCTGTAAAAGCAGATTAATCACTGTCTTTTTGTAGTATGGTGGAAACACAGGAAAGATCTCTTTACTCCTGGAACTGTATTTTTGTTCTAGTCTTCTTAATCTTTAATACCTTTCTCTATTCAAAGTAATGCTAACAAGATGCCTAGTTTCTCATGCAGGACACTTTCCAGGAAGAAGTGAATTCATCAACAGATGTTGCAAAACTGAGGTGGTAAGTTTTCCCTTTGTCACCACTGAATCCACGTGATTTTTTGCTACACACAACCAGTCAGCTAAGGCCCTTCTTTTGGCATAACTAGCTAGGGCACGTGCCATCTTTCTTCAAGAAACACCCTGTGTCTTTATCACTGAACCCAGGAAACTCGCCTGCCATAACCAGAATCAACTTCCTGGATGGGTATTTATCTGTCACCTTCCACTGCAAATGACACAAGTATCAGAGGATTAGATTAGCGAAGAGTATAAGGCAGAAGCAATGCTGAAGTGTTAAGACAGAGTAACAGCTGACAAAACTGTCTCTTTAAATACGCTTTCTAGTCTGTGAAATGATACACCTGCTAGCAGTAACAGATTTTTAAGTGACTGTTCAAATGACACCATCAGTTTTCAATGAAAAAGTGTTACAAATGGCAGACAGGAAGAAACTTTACCTACCAGATCCTGTCCACTGAGCTCTGGGTTCATTTCCATACCATGTGCACAGAGAGTTTCTTATCACAGGACCACATCCCCTATTCCATGTCTGAGACTGTATGCTGAAAGTTTACAGCACACAGTGATGTCCTTCATCTAAATACACAATTTTCATTGTCAAATTATGCTCTAGGTGGTCTTAAGAAATCGTGAACTGGTTTCTGTTCCCCTAAGTCACTACATTTTAAAAAGTTACTGATGGGAACTATGTGTAAGAAGCAAAACCTGGCTTGCATGTTCATTTAAATCCTACACAATATTTAAAAACATGTCAGACAATACTTGCAAATGTATCTTTAAAGTGTCTTTATCCAGTTGTGGACAAAACCCACCAAAATATAACCTAAAGCTCTGGGCTATGCCAAGTGACGCTTTGGGGACAGGCTTAGGAAGAGAATTCAGAAACAGGTATCAGTTTGTGTAACCGGGACCACAGTGAATTCCCATACAGTGGAATTGTATGGTTATGTACTTTGAGGAACAGAGCCCTGAAATGTTTAAACTGTATGAGGATTTACTAAGAAACATTAAACAAGACAGAACACCAAATATTATTTATCTAATTCTTGATTCCAAATTGCTTGATTCTAATTGCAAAAAAAAACCAGGAAAGGCTGGTGGATGAGTAAGAATACAAAATGACCTGTGGTTTTGGAAGAAACAACAGACAGACGCCAACGGCCTATCTAGTTTACGCTAAATAAAATTGTTGTTCCTTACAGTCAAAACAGTTCACAAAATTATCTTTTAGAGAAGGAAAAGCCCCTCTCATTCTTTGACATGTTTATCTTTAAGACTTCAGCTTTAAATTCAGGGGACTTTAATTAAGTATCTAGAATTAGACTGAGCAGAACTTATAGCCCAGTTCCTCCCACACACTACTCCTCCATGTTAATCACCAGGCTATTTCAGCACACATTATTTTTCCTTAAAGCAAACTTTCTGAAGGTATTCTGTTGTTACAACTTAAGCTGTACAGCCAGAGCAAACTAGAAGCAAGTCTCTAAACCTCAGAAGTTGAGAGTGTTGAGGATCATCCTGGTTTCATCTGCTTTAGTTTCAAGAATTATCACATTATTATCTGCACTAGCTTTAGTTTCCAAAATACATGAAAGAAAAAGCTAGGAAAAATCCTTGATGCTCAGGATTTGTGTGTAATAATAGAAAAGCTTCCTTATGTTTTAAAAAGGAAAGAAAGACGACATCCCAGGTTTGCTAGGGTTTCTTTTTCACTGTGCAAAGAGAAAGCAGAAGACACCTTCCCAATACTGAAAACCTGTTCATGGGTTAACACTGGACAGACATTCATCTATTTACCTAAATGGTGACCTGTTTCCAGCTTCTGCTGATTAAGTAACAGCAGTGTTCATGTGCTGAGTTCCTAAATAATGTGGAGTGTTATTGGCCTCGTTTTTTCTGCAGTAAAACAAATCCTACTCTTCCAATACATTACTGAAACCCCCTGCTAACAGATCTCCCATTTTTGCCCCAATTATTTAAATTAGTCTTGCAATTTGAGTTCATGTAGGAGTCTTCTATGCAAGTACCAATTCCAACAAGATAAAATGAGCCAGATCCACATCTGATACACAGCGAGCTACACTGATTTACACCAGATGAGTATCTGACCTCAAAATAGGTTAGATCCCAAACCTCGGTTTATGTGTTATAGAAAAATTATACAAAATCCATTTAGTCGGTATGTTTATGCTAGCAGATACTTTAAAAATAAAAATAACTTTTTCATCAGATAATTTCAAAGCAAAAGGGGCAATGATCAAAGAGACTGTCACCCAGTTTCACCTACACCTCTCCTTTCATAAACTGAAAAATAAACCCAAAATCAACAAATAGACACACAACAGTGTCTGATTTTCAAATTACTGAGGAGCAATTTCATACCATAAAATAATTTTCAGAGATATCGTTATGAATAATTACTGTCATATTGCTACAATGCAATTCAAATCAATAATATTACTGGAACTAGAGGCCAACACACTGCCCTCTGGTCACACTGAAGGCAAGTTATTTACCAAACTGTTGAAGTGACAAAAATGTTACTCCTTTATTATAAAGAGCCTACTTTTACTAAACAGTGAATATAACAGCACCTGATTCTCATGTGTGTCTTTTTGAAGTTGAGAACTCTGATCCTCTACCAAAATAAGGGAGGCAGACACTGTAATCATCAATTACATCGTCAGAGAGAGCAAATTACATATTAGAGACCAAACCCAAACATGCTGAGGAAAACTTGACACAAAAAAGGAACCTGCTCCCTTCACTTGCTTCCCCTACTGCAGAAATAAAACAGGAATTTATCCTTCATAATTTAGAGCAGGGAGATGGGAAAAAGCATGAGATTCTGGGAATGTTCACCTTTGACTTGGATTATGCAAAGGATTTTACTCCCAGGAGAAAAATAGAGGTCACTCTTTATACAATGGTAATATTTTTAATTCATTCAACACTTCATAAGCGAGATGGTTTAGGGAAGAAGATTTAAGTCAGATATAAATAATTTTTTTTAAAAAGGCAAAAAGAAATATAAAGTATACTTTCAAAAGGGAGATACTCTGCTGCATTTGTTATATATTTTTTCCTTCCATAGGCAGCCCCATTTAACTGCCAAATATTACGTATTGCTCAGATTGAATAGATGATCTCAAGAGATCACTGTCATCATTAGCCCATGTTTTACCCACCTTCCTGTTTAGAGTACAGCTCTTAGAAACAAGGTTATCAGGAGTAATGAATGCAGTGTGGATTTCGATGGACTTTGTGTCAAGGTAGCATTGTCAGAAGAAGGATGCTGGAGTCCAGATGCACCAAAACATAGCTTTTGATGGAAAATTCCAGTATTACTGAAGTCTGAAACATAAAAATTGTCCTTTCCCTAGACAAAATCATCCTAGTCTTTTTCTGTATAGAGCATAGTGCAAGTATTAGATCATATGTAACAGCCATTATTTATGCTATGTCTTTAATGAATTAATCTTGAACTCCTGGCAGAAGCACCAGAACTTTTATTTTATCATGCACTAAACTTGTCCAAGTGGCAAGTAACACTTGAGTGTCGTAATGTGCCTCTCCTTTCTGTATGTCTGTAAATCAGTAAATCCTGACAAATCTTTGTGATGGCATTTCAAAAATATACAAACACATACAATGCAGTTTAAAATAACAAGCTCTTAGAAAGAAAGAAGTTAAAAGCCTACACTTTACAAGAACATGGATTCATTTGGTAAGAAACGCTGCTATTTGCATGCAGCCTGACTCACTGCATGTGAAAAATGGAGTGGCACTTGCTATCTGCCTGAATGAGTTTCTTGTAAACAAAGCATGATGTGTACAGAAGATGTTCCCGTCACTGCTTGAGCTCTGTCTACCTTATTGTGTTTTTTTTTAAACATGGAAAAATGCAGAAAATAAGGACTTAGACTTTAATGTTGCATCCCATGGACCCAGAAAGCTCATGTTCTGCCCAGAACTAAAGTTTCAAGACGTATCAAGACGAGATGCAGGACAGAGTAAGGCCCTTTAAAGAGCTCAGGCAGACTAAGCTCCCACATGCTCATAGCTCCGGACCAGCTCTGGCACATGGATCAGACTACCTCTCAGTAATGTTTGCAACCCTGCCAATTCGAACCTCATTGGGTAAAAAACCCAACCACAATCCTTTTGCCAGACAAACGCCAAACGCATTAAACGCAAATATCCACAACACTCATCCCTGGTACACAGAGTCAGCTTCCCCAGTGTTATTTATTATCCTGCTTGGAGAAGCCTATAAAGCTCATTCCTTAGGGTAAAATATTTTCTTAATGGGCAGCAAGTTTTGCCAGACTTGTGCTGTTACCTAGTATTTTCCCTGGCATTTTGTCAAAGAGAGGTTTTTAAGGCTTATGTTAAGAAATGATGTTTAGAATGATGCTAGGCCAGGTCCTGAGCTGTTCTTAATCCTTCATATGTCTGTCGACTCCCACAGAGCTATGCTAATTCATACCAGCTAGGCAGCTGTCCTACTTGAATAATGTTTTATCCCTTAATCTGATAAAGGAGTTCATCACCTACAGCCATGTGGAGTCGGGCATGCATTCGTCGGAAAAGGGAAAGTTCTATCCAAGACCAGGCACTGGACCTTTTTTCTTCACTGCAGCATTATCAGACTGCTATCCCAGCTTGCACACTCTGCCGTTACTGAACTCCCAGTGATAATTTCTGTTTCACAACACGCAGAAAAACAGTACTTATGCCAGTATCAGAGTAACGCGTTTAACAGGAACTTGCCAGTTATTGTCAAATATCAGATACGTCAAGCATAATATCAGGAACTCCAGACCCCGTGGAGCCCCAAAGTCGGTGTCCAAAAGGGAGCTCCCTGGTCATCCAGATCAACCTGTCAGGTGAGACACAGAGGCACCTGCAAGCCAGCATATCATCATCACTGATCATTTTGCAGTCCAGCTCAGACAACTGGCTTGCTCACAGGGTGGAGGCCCTGTTCTAGGTGCCTGCAACAAATAGGTGCAAAAAAAATGAAACAAACCCAAATAACTGAATTTACATTAAAAAGGTTTGAAGCTTTTACTGGAAGTCATGGGATTGAAAAACCTTTAATCCTTCCTTTCTAGGCAAAATGTGAAGAATTTTTTGTTGTGAGCCCTGTCGTGGAAGTCAGTGGAAGGTTCTAATTGAGCTCAGCTGAGAAAACATAAGGGATGACGAAGACTCTCAAAGGCTACAGAGACAGCTGAAGAATTCTGGTTTACAGACTGCATAACAAAAGGGCTTTGTGGAAAATCATCTCACATCACTATAAAGAAGGTGAAGAGCTCAGAAAATATTCCTTCTCTTGGTAGCAGCTGAATACTTGTACAGAAAGGAAGCGGAGCAGAAGCCATCTTCTTTCTGATACATTAGACCTGCTTGACCTTGGACACGTATGGCAATGGCTTTAAAGTGAAAGTGGGTGGATTTAGATTGGACATCAGGAAGAAGTTCTTCATGGAGAGGGTGGTGAGGCACTGGGACAGGTTGCCCAGAGAAGCTGTGGATGCCCCATCCCTGGATGTCTTCAAGGCCAGGCTGGATGAGGCTTGGAGCAACCTGGTCTAGTGGAAGGGGTCCCTGCCCATGGCAGGGGGGGTGGAACTAAATGATCCTTAAGGTCCCTTCCAACCCAAACCGTTCTATGACATATTGCTTCATCTGTATCTACAAAAGGCAAACATACTTCTGTGGTGTTGTCAAGAATGCAGGGTTTTAAGAACTTTTAGATCCCTGCATGAAAGCCGCTATAACTGACACTCAGCACTTTATTAATTAGCTATTGATCAGCAGGTTCCAAGGCTTTCTGCAGCAGCAGCTCACCAGACCGTGCACAGCTATGTGCTGCGGGGAAAAAACACACAAACATAACTCTCTCTTGGGTTTTCTCCTCTCTCGGCTCCTTGATAGAAACGGTTTAGGAATTAAAAGGTACACTACAAACCTTATCTTCCTAGCTGTAATATCAAATCATTTGACTATAATTAAAAGATACAATGAAGATATCACTCAAGCCTTGTCTTTTTGCAACAAAACGTCCAGGATAGGATTGAAATGTACAGGCGTAAGTCCATATACAGCAAAACACAGTGTGCAGGCACATATACAGGAATCATGGAAAGGTGTAGTCTACACCTTAAGTTAAGAATGGTGATGGCTCCAACAGGGAAAACCCCGTCTTTCCATATGCTTCACAGTGCGTATACTGACAAAAGTTTTGCTGTAGGTTATGAGGTATGATAATGTTGATTTACTCAAATTATGATGACCTTTGACAATCTCTGCTATTATATTTAAAACATTCTAAATCAAGTAAGTTTTTTCTTTTACAATTGAAGAATATTTTTTCCTGACCATTTTGGGTTTTTTCTCTCCCATAAACTTGAAGTGCCTCATATTACTAACATCTATCCGGAAAAATAATAGAGCTTTCTGACACATTCATTGTGATCAAAAGTAAGAAAGTTTCTCAGGAAAAACAATTCAGGGTATTTCACAAAGAAATACCAGATCACAAATGTTTCTCATATGGCAATACTTTCTGCCTATAGAAAAAAGGAAATACCAGCTCCCCGAAGACTTGTCTTCACTTTTGATAACTGCAATCACTTAGACGTAAAGCAGCTGACCAGGTGCCTGTGTGTACACTGCTGCCGTTGTTGTTAAGCACTCAAACTCACAGATGATTTGAGCTAATATTGACCTTTAAATATCAGTTTTACCACTTTGAGATAAATGAGTGCTGCTACTTGAGAGCGGTGTGAGGCACACAGCAACCTGGGGACTGAGGGGCTCAGTTGGCAGCACAATCAGTAGTAGCTCTGATTAATGAATAAATACACATGGGACAAATGAGAAGTAATTGAGGGTTGTTTTTTTTTTTTTCCCTCAAATGTCTCAGTCTGAAAAAAACCAGAGGGGACAAACAGTGACACTTTTAGTCTGTTTTGCATTATCAGCAATCACTGAACAGTGGGCTCTGCTTGCCTACTATTCAGTGCAGCAGTAAGCCATTATGAAGGTGACAAAATGGACTTCTACTGCTGATATTTTTTTTCTCTATTGCATTCCATCATGAATATTGTTGCTTTTGACATTGCCCATGTTTGCTTGTTGCCTCTGTCAGCCTCTGCTAGGCCTTCTGGGACTGGCCTCCACTTATGTGGGCAGCTCAAAAACCAATTTGAGCTTCTGCAATAACTAGGAATCAAAATCAGTTGCCATTCCGTGCTTGGGTGGTCTTTATACCACAAACTTACAGGCTGTATCCCTTCAATACACATCTCAGGAATATTCAAATTAAATAAGCCACAGATTATTTCAATTTTACTCAAAACATATTAGGGCTTGGAATTTCAGTGTGACCCTCTCTTGTATTTCTATTCCCACACACCCTAATCATCCTACTTTAGTTGCTCCCTGCAACCGAATTATCTTTCTGGACAAATTGCTGAGGCAATTCCTAAAAAGGAGTCTATTTTAAATGTCAAAACAGACCACTGTTTTATACCCCACAAAATCAAGTACTGGAATTGTTTCCACTAATAGAACCCAACAACACTAAAAAACAGATAAGAGCATGACAACCTAAACAAAAAATACCTGGAGTTCCAACAGCAAGAGGTTTTCCAAGAATGATTTTTCCCCAACAAAAACTTTGTAAAAAGTATAGGAGTATACAAGCACACATCAGTCAGCAACATATTTGAGGAAGAAATTTACCTCCTGGGTAATGGGTGCCATTATTATTCATTTAAGAATTTCTTGCCGTTTTCTTTAAAATCTCTGGTACTGGTTACTACCAAACAGCATGTTAAATTAGGCAGATTCCTCAGCTAATCTGGAACAGAAATTAACTTATACTTTGTATCTGCATACTGCAGTGAACTATTGTAAAGTACAAATGTGGTCAAAGAAATGAAATTAGGAAATAAAATTTTCCAGGAAAATGGAGAAGGAAAAAAAAAAAGCTAAAAAGTTAATTGTATTTGTGAGGAGGAAGTATTACATGGAAGGTACTCCGACTGCTATTCACACTTCAGGTTTAATATAATTTAAGGCCAAATCAACTTTAATGTGATGTGACGTGTCGGTAACATGCAAATTCTCTAATGTAATGTTACAAGAATATACATAAATATTTCAAAACCAAGTGGAAAGACAAACACAATTCATCTTGTCTAAACACGCTTTTTTTTTTTTCCTTGCATCATCCTCAGTAGTTAAAGACTATGATCTACTGTAGACATTTCCAAGAATATAAATCTTGCAGCAGTTGTTAACGATTCTCTGGCAATGACAAAAAAAAAAAACCAGAAATTTACCTTTTAAAAAAACTGTATGAATGAAATGCAAATTCTGTTTTTCTTACAAATCTAGAAAATGCTTCAGAGAGAGGCCAGGAATAAATACCCTAGTATGGAAGTAATAGTGAAAGTACTTTAATACTTAGACAGCATTAATTACTTCTTTTGAAATGGGTAACCATAACAGTTTATAGTATAGGTATCTAAGTTAGTTCATATATCAAAACTATTCAAGTAAATCCTTTATTTAAACAACTTGTATACTACTGCTGAAATCCACATATAAGAGAAGGTCATGGTAAGAGGGGTCTGTCGGAGTTCTCATGATCATTAAAAAGCAATTATTTACACACTGAAGTATTTAAAGTTGTATGAAAATTGCTAAAAGTTATGGGCATATTTCCTGATAGTTATGCTGGAGATAAAGCAGAAGCTACAACAAGTAACAGGCTTCGTCCTACAGGTAGAATCACAGAATGGTTTGGGTTAGAAGGGACCTTTAAAGATCATCGAGTTCCAACCCCCCTGCCATGGGCAGGGACACCTTCCACTAGACCAGGTTCCTCCAAGCCTCATCCAGCCTGGCCTTGGACACTTCCAGGGATGGGGCATCCACAGCTTCTCTGGGCAACCTGTCCCAGTGCCTCCCCACCCTCTCCGGGAAGAATTTCTTCCTGATATCTAATCTAAACCTCCCCACTTTCCATTTAACCCCGTTCCCCCTTGTCCTGTCACTACAGGCCCTTGTAAAAAGCCCCCCCCAGCTTCCTTGTAGCCCCTTCAGGCACTGGAAGGTGCTATAAGGGCTCCCCGGAGCCTTCTCTTCTCCAGGCTGAACCAGCCCAACTCTCTCAGCCTTTCATCATAGCAGAGGGGCTCCAGCCCTCGGATCACCTTTGTGGCCTCCTCTGGACTCTCGACTGTACTGCAAAACACTCTTGGCCCACACCATACAGTAGGATGGAAGAATGGTAACAATCTCCTCTGGATATGAATGTGTACCACTGGTGTTTTTCAGATTGCTATTTTCCCTCACAGTTTTCAGGTAGATGAAAAAAGTGCACGGACCTGCGTACCCACAAGTACATTACAGTATCACTGGCTACTTACATGTATTTCCCAGGCAAACTCATAAGCTGTGACTCAAAGTGTATTTAGTAGATTTTCTTCTACCTTAGATCTTGTATTTTCCTATACCATTCTTTCAAAGATGGGGACACACACCAAAACTATAAAGTAAAATTATGAGCAAAACTTCAACAGGACCGTGATTTATAAAGAACGTGTACCGAAGACACCACGTCCAGCATGTATTCCACTTAAGTCAGAAATTTGGCAGACTCAACAAAATGCAATGTCTTCATTATACTAATGCAGCACTAATGCTGGAACAAAATGAAGACTATTCCGTTCACATGGAACTGTTTGTTTTGTGCTTAAAAGTGTTATCTTACAGACATAATATTAATCCCTCACATATAATAAGTTCTTTCACTTACAAAACCCCATGTAACTTGTTACTGCTGACCGACTGGCAAAGTACGTTCATATAAATGTATCATCAAGAAATTTCCATTAGAAGAGTAACAGACATCATGTCATAGGTACAGGAATATGCTAGAGACTGGAGCAAGACTCCCAATTGAAAAGGTAGTGAATACCTTTTCTGGAACATCCTTCCAAGATCGATAGTGGTAGACAAAAATGTAATAACCTGAAAGAAAGATTTTGGAGTTTATCAAAGAAACAACATGCTGAAGGACTTTGCAATACATATGACTGAACTTGACAGCCGGAAGATTTCAGTAAGCCCTACCACATACGTTAATTTGTTGTTCAAAATGTAATAAATTGAAGATTAGACATAGATGACAAATGATTCACCCAGAAGTTTGTATTTGTGCCTCCTCCCATTGTGCTCTTTTCTGCTCTTCTCATCACAAATCCAAAACACAGCCTCATATTAGCTACTGTGAAAAAAACTCTATTCCAGCCAAAACCAGCACACCCCCTCAAAAATTATATTTGCCATAAATTACATATCTGGTATTTGGCAGAAGACAGTTGCAGAGAACATTGTTCAAACTGTCAGATTATACTGGAATGGAACTAATCTGTTTTCTTCGTTACCTGGAATCCAAGCAAATTTCATTACTCCATGATCATTTTATTCCTACCAATAGTGTAAAAACCTAACATTTAAAACCTAAGACCCTCATTCAAACAGGGTAAGGATACACCTAGAGCCATTTATTTATGACTATTTGAAAGTCTGGTAGATGCATCTACTAGTAAAATAAAGGTAGGTATTGCATAGATTTTTGTATTGAAGAGATGAAATAGCTTCATGTGGATTAAAATGGCCACTCTTAATTAAACTCTTTATAAGAGTTTATAATTGTGCAAATTTTGGGATAATTCAATATAATGAGATCTGAAGTGCTCCAACATATTCCATAACCGATATCTGTCAGATAGTTGAGCAGACAACTCGACATATCATCCTTTTGTTCTTTAAGGGTTTCTTCCCCTTTCCTGCTTGCATTTCATTTTTTCAGCTCTTTCTTTTATTGCCCTTCAGTTTTTCTGGTTTACGGTGTTCATCACAGCTCTAAATAAACAAAGCACAATACTCACTGATTGCTATTTTATATGCTGGAATTCTAGGATTCAGTATTTCAGAAACAGAAAAAAGTCTGATCTCTAGGACATCATTTGTTCTATTTCTGCAGTAACCACCAATAGCAAAAATCACATTACAATAACAAAAGCAATATTTTTTTCCAATGATGGTGAAGGAGTAGTCAAACTCCTGCTAATAAAAACTTTTCTTGAACTCCTTTAGCCTTCTATTACCTTGCTGACGAAATTTTGTACAAATTCTCTGAGAAGTACTTACATTTCTAGAGAAAGTACACACAGAGCAGGAAAAAGAATCACACTGGTTCACCTTCATCTTTGAATAAAAAAAAGATTCCAAACGTTTCTTCACAGCTTCACCTTTTCCTTTTCCAACTACTCAAGAAAAATCACTGTTGCTCTCCCTGGCCTCTCAGCCTTTTGGTCAACAGCGGGATGTCCCGTGGAAAGGATGGCTGCAGTGTTAACACATTCGTCAGACGTCACGACGAACAGGCCTGGCTATTTTCAACTGAAGCGGTCACAGCCGCTCAGTTTCTTGAGCTTGACATCCCGGGCGTACCCAGCTACGAACTACAGCCTATCGGGTCTGGATCCTCTCCCGGGGGAGCGTACATCTGCACAGCTCCCCAGCCTGGCAATGTACATACTGTTTGACACCGCTTCTCTAGCTGTATCTAAAATAGCAGAGTCAGAAAAGAATTCTGTGACTGTGTCCAACAGAGGCAAAAAGAAACCACATGAAACCAGGTAAAACACACTTCAGAAGAGATCAACAACACAAACTTCAGAGCTCAAAGAGACCTTAGCGAGGATGAGTTCTCATGGGGATCTGAGCTGGCCCTCTAAGTAACTGCAATCCTTCCTCCAAGCCCTCCCTTTTCCAAGGGGCAGTCATTCTTAGACACATTGCTGGAAACCTTAGGAAAGCTTAAGAAACTCTGGAACAATCGTAACAACACGATGGTGATGGTATTTTCCGTTACAGCCACAGGTGACATATGGAAGCCAAGTGACAAAAGGCTGTATACAGGGAAATTCTACCTCTATAAGCAGCAGTGGCTGGTAGGTCAAAGACATCATTTGAAGATTATGATGTCTTCACAAGTCTGTAATGAGCAAAGCCTCAGACTCTTCTTTGAGGTATTCCGTTAAGCAAAACTCCGAACTATGCTGATGCAAAAGCAAGACATTTTGGAAAAAACCCCATAATTTTAATACTGGAGGTTCTGCTTTTTGTTTTGTCCATTACACATGTTTTATGTTCAAACCTTGATCTTGTTTCACTCCTTGTCGCTGGACTTCCTGGCTTTCAAAATAAAGACGCTGCTCATAACATTTCAGAAGTTCACTTGGATTCAGATCAAAATGACAAAAATTTAGCAAATCTGAGAGTGAAAACAAAACTCTCCAAAAATTAATAGCCTCTCTGCAACAATATTAAAAATGTACTTCCTTGGCCTCTGACGGTGTTGTTTTGGTATGTCACACGCTGTTACATCAGTCATGTTCTGTTATGTTAACACGCTGAGATGAATCACAGTAATGCCACAGCAGCCAAGACATGTCAAACTCCAATACCTTGACACCAAGTGAGAAACAGGCCTTGTGCATGCTCAGGCCTTTTGACTCACCATCTTGTATTTCATAAAAACACATAATCCTAGTTCCATGCGGCCATAGCGATGTTACCCTCCTTCTGTAGCACATCTTCCAGCATAAAGACCAGTCAGGAGTCAACGGCACAAGACTCTGCGATACCAGCTTGATGGACTCTTTAAATTATTCCACTGCAAGTGTTAACCTCACACTGCATTTACATTTGGAAAGTTAGTCCTCTAGAACTCACTCCAGGCATTATACAGACTCAGAGGGATAGATTTAATAAGAACAACTTGGTCAGAGTAGCTTAAATTTATACAAGTACAAAGGGAAGTCGTTAGAGATGCAGTTCACATAAAAGCCATGCATTTATGCATTTCAATTCTGCCCCTTTTTCTACTTTGGCAGAAGAACATGAGGAGAAGAAAAAAAGATGATCAAAAGCTATAGAAGTTTTGCAAGAAGCCAAGTTAGTTCATAAGACCACAGAACAAGTAATGTTATTTCCTAAGTGGATGTGGCCTTAAGTGTCTTAAATATGCCTCGAGCATGCTGGAGGCGAACAACTACTGCAGACCCTTCTACTTCTCGTCTGCTTTTGGTTCATTCATTAGGAAAAGTTTTCCACGTCGTGTCTTACCTACCTCGGTGTTCCTCCTGCTCTGAAAACACTTCAGTTATTTTGAGAGTACATCAGCAGAATGCGCTCTTCCTGACACACTCGCCTCATACACGTGTACACACACGTATCCGTGGACAGGCGCCTTTTCATGTATGAAAATGGGGTTTGTTTAATCTTTCCTTAAAAACAGTGTGGCGGCGATATCCTTTGCCTGTAGGATTCTTATGCTTACCAGAATTACCAGCTGTCACTAAATTTATGTGCTGTTTGGAAATCTAACTGCATTTTTTGGACAGCTGTTCATCTGGGCATAAATACATTCCCTCTAATAGCTACATTAGTTCTGCAAGTTTATTTGTTTGGTTGTGGTTTTTTAACTTTCACTCAGCATAATTACTTCTGACACTCTTCCATGAAATAAGCTTTTGTGTGTTGAGAGTTTTCTTATTTTCATTTGTTTTAAGCCACTCAACTCCATTTTTTGGTTTTTTTTTTGCACGGCAGATGCTGTAACATGATGGACAGTCTGTCAGAAGCAGATGGGCTTGGTCTAAATTCATCCTCAAAAAAACATCCCATTAAGAATGAAGAGCTGGTCTCCTGGGAGGACCAGTCAATACTCAGCACACCTTCCCCAACATTTAGTCAGCACAACTCCTGGGTCAACTTCAAACAAGCGATTAAGGGTGTGTCAATAATAAAGGGAAATAGTGGCCGTGTTTTACCCAAAATGCATCGGTCTTCAGGCATAAACTATCTATATTATGCGTTATTGATAGGACAACAGACACAGCATGGAGATAAAGGTAGGATCATATGGGAAGGAGAGAGCAGGTGGAGATTGGGTTTGGATCACAACTGCTATGGTCAGAGATTAATTAAGTAAATTATCATGGAACCAGTGAGATTTGTGTCCGTCTCACACAGCTATAAATACGAAGCCAGCAGGAAAAGGTAATCTATATACAGCATGATAGACATTCCTCCCTAGTGCAAGGGTAAGGGGGCAAATTCCAGTAGTACTGAAAAGTGTTTGAGTGATCTTCTGAGCAGATTGCCTTTCACTTCTTCCTGAGGATGATGATGGTTCATTGTTCCCCAGACCAAGAATGACTATCTGGGATCATCACTGGCAGACAACATAATTAACAAATGGCCACAGTATGGTTAAACATCTTGTTATTTCAACAAATCGTTCAAATAACTAAAAATTATTTGAATTTTCAAAATCAAAATCACTGAAATTTGAAATTACAATTCACTAATTTTTGATTCCTTGAGATTTTAGCAACTTGAGCATAAAGCACTCATCTATTTCTTCATTTCTTGGGATTTACAGGTACCCTGAGCATGTACGAGTCAGATCTGATGTGCTTCCGCGTAAGCATCCAAAATAAATTTCTGTGTATTAAAGTGTAGTTAACTTCTCTGTGATGATTTATCCACTTATATAAAAGACAGTAAAAGTTCATAAAGTAGAAAAATTATCATTATTAATGATTATGTCAGATTGCAGCAGACTGGTTAGGAGCTCCTGGTGTGGAACATCTACAAGACGACTACAAGGCAGACATTGAGGGGCTGGAATGTGTCCAGAGAAGGGAACGGAGCTGGGGAAGGGTCTGGAGCACAAGTCCTGTGAGGAGCGGCTGAGGGAGTCGGGTGTGTTCAGCCTGGAGAAGAGGAGGCTCAGGGGAAACCTCATCCCTCTCTACAACTGCCTGAAAGGAGGGTGCCGAGGTGGGGGTTGGTCTCTTCTCCCAAGTGACAAGTGATAGGACAAGAGGAAACAGCCTCAAGTCGCACCAGGGGAGATTTAGATTGGATGTTAGGAAACATTTCTTCACTGAAAGGGCTGTCAGGCATTGGAATGGGCTGCCCAGGGAGGTGGTGGAGTCACCATCCCTGGAGGGATTTAAAAGACCTGTGGATGAGGTGCTGAAGGACATGGTTTAGTTGTGGGCTTGGCAGTGCTGGATTGACAGTTGGACTTGATGATCTTAAAGGTCTTTTCCAACCTAAATCTTTCTAGAATTCTATCTTCCATTTAAACTAGACTGAACAGACAAAAGGATGAAGGGGGAAAGATGCAGAACACAAACTAATTTTTGAAGTATTTCTGTGTACTTGTTTCAATTTCATTACAGAAACATGCACAGCTTAAAGAAAAATGAAGGTGTGGAAGTAGAAAAAGGAAGAGTGCAGTGAAACGGCCAAAAGAAAGGGAGAAATGACTCCTAGGTAAGTGTAGAAGACTGGAAGTAGAAAGTGCTATGAGACAAAGGTGGCAGAACAAAACCGAGAGGTAACAATGACTATTCATCACTGACACTGCCTTCTGGTGATATGGGCCAAGTACAGACAGCCTCCAACAGATCAAACTGTATTTGCAGGTTCTCAGTATATAGCCCTCCTAATAAGTGGTAACATAGGAAGTTTTACACAGCCACCAACAATTCTGAAATTCTAACAGAACTGATTCCCTACATCCCTGAAGATGCTAGTAACTTGCATAAAACCTTGTGGCATACTAATCTGCTTGTCAACACCGGCACTCTTTGCTAAGATGCTTTTACTAAAACAAATAAGGCTCCACTAGATCATGTGAACTAACAACAGCTGAACAAAAAGGTCCAATAGTTTAATTTAATACATATTTGTGGTTTGATCCAGATAAGAACACCAGTCATGCTAGGGGCAGAGATTATATTGCATTCATTTTGCATTCTTGACCTCTTTGGCCTTTAGAAAGAAACAATACTAGAGGAATGTCTACTGTAACCTAAAACAGTATTAAAGAACACATTGTTTTGAAATCTATATAAGGGAGAATAACATTATAGAGTGTTTATACTCCAAAATTCAGGCACATGGATCAATCAACCTGCCACTGGATGTCACTGTTCTTTGAGAGCTAAAAACATTTTAAGGGAAAAAAAGGAGAAAAAAAAGAGAATGAAAACACCACGTTTTCTATGGACATAAGATGTAGAACATTTAAACACTTAGATTAAAAAGTATTTTTTACATTCTTCCCTTCAGCTTCACTTCCAGAAAGGTTCTGTTTAGAAGCTTGATATCTGAAAAGAGCTCTGCAAATTGCTTGCATAAAGCCAACCAAACTGCACTGTAAAAGCATTCCTCAGGTATTTCACTGACATTATCTGAAAGAGATGGCACAGAAAAGACCAAGTGGATTTTCCATTATTCCAGTGCATTTACTATGTTCTGATGGGCTGTTGTGATAAGGGAAGGAAGCACAAATCAATTGGGATTTTACATTCCATTTAATTGCATATACATCGTCGTATTTGAGGCTTTCTGTGCAATCTGTAAGCTGACATCAGCACAATAAAGCTGCTTCTATCAGTTGCACCACCATAACCAGTTTTTCCAGGAAAGATGCACTTTTGTGTCCGGGAATCAGAAGAGAATTTTTGGTTGAAGATTGCTAGGGTTTGAATCAAGATACCCTGCACATTATAATTACAGCCCTTTTCTTCTAATCTGCCAGAATTAAACGGCTCTAAGCACGCAGAAATTTTCCCACATGCTTTCTTTTGTTAATACAGGGATGAAGTAAATATACTGCCTCAGAGAAGAATTAATTTCACAGTATTTCAGGATTGCTTGCCAGTGCGGTGATGCCTAGTTTTACTGCAGGAAGCAAAGCCATACAGAACCTCCTGCTTTACCAGTGAGGGATGGGGCTTCCATCTGCAGAGTTCCAGCGCAGGCTATGACTCATGTCCCAGAGATACATTATTCACGAGACGTGCCTGGGTGGCTTCCACCCTCTTGTGTAAGAGGTGAAAAGCCGTGTCAGCAAGGGGGTCTTCTCAGTAAACTGAGTTCTGGGTAGAAGCATCCCAGAGGAGATGTGGGTCCTTCAGTTTGGATCCTAACAATGCCAGGAGACTGGGCAAGCCAACAGCATGCAATTCTGAGCTCATGGAGTAGGAGGTTGGTTACAGAACTGTCATCTTTTGCTGCAAGGCATTCCTACGGCAATCCTTATCACTGTAGGTTAGAGATATAAGTATCCTGGGAGTCTTGATAGTATTTTATGGTGTTTGTGAGTCAAGAAGATTCATCACTGATACTGCAGATCGCTGAAATTTTAAAATGAAATTTAAGAGGCAGGCAGAGGTGAGAATCATGCTGTCTGTTTCTAGTGACGTTTTTAGGTCTCTCAACAGGATAAAATGCAAACTAGAACGCCTATGTTGCATAAATATGAGTTATTCATACATGGGAAGAGATGTAGTGAACTCAAAAAGCAACAGAAGGAAGTTCTGGAAAGACTCCTTGCCTCTTTACTCGTGGAATGAGAGAGATGGGGATAGAGAACGTTGTCACAAAGACAACTGTCACATCTTGCAGAAGTACCTTTAGCTTTTGTAGGTGTCTGTTCCTCCCTTAATGACACCAGCTACCTACCAAGCTTGCCAGGAGTGCAGCAGATGTGAAGCACTAATAATTTTGCTGTTGTACGCCCACAGTCTCATACTTCCTTGTGGAAACTGGCATTTCATGTTCCAGCTACTGAGAACATCATTTTCTATCATCAGCTCACGTATCTTCTTCAGCAGAAGAACCTTTCCCAAAGTTTCACCAAGGCAGTACTCTGAAGTACCCCTGGGGATTTTGTCAACTCTAATAAACTTGGATAAAACAGCTAAGATTTCAGTTTGTTGAAATCTGGCTACAGTTTGCTCAGGAGTGACCTTTCAGCATTAGGGAAGGCTGTGTGTAAGGGCACAGTGCTAACTGCAAAGGCTTGGTGATCCAATCACCTTTTTCAGGACAATTATCAACTTTGCCAGGGAAACTCCCTAATCAGTGATCCATGTAATTACTTTTCCATGTATACTCAATTTAGGAACTGTTCACTAATGCTCTATATATATGGATATCACTGTTTAAATATCCACATTCGTAAAGACTGCTAGATGCAAAATTTTCCAATGGGCTTTTTCGGATACAGTGGCATAAAATATGCAGGAACATGAAGACAGAAATCAGACAACTCCTCTGCAATAGAGATAAAATATTGATGGGAGTTGCTATGATGTTTGATTTCTACTGGCGACAAAGTTGACGACACTGTCACACACACCCAAATGAGTGCTGAGCACTGGCATATTGGTTTCTCTGTTTCATTGTTTTCCAAAGAAATGAAAGTATTGCCACAAGAACAACCTATAGAAAGTAAAATACTAAAATAATTCCAGAAGAAAAATGCATAGATATAATAAAAATAGCACATAAAAATCTAAACCTCCCAAGTCAGTTTTTTTCTCCCTGGACAGATCATTCCAAAATGTCACGGCTCCCTTCGCTGACCCCACAGACAGAACAGTTGGTCTGAGGGGCCATGGTGGCAGGCCAAAAACACACTATGTCTTTAATTTTAGGTCACTGCTTCTGAAAAACCAAACAGATTTTTATGCACACATGAAATAACGTAAAAAAGTTAAAAGCTTTATGAGAGATGTATCTTTTTAATGGCTTTTTTTCTTGCTTAGCATCTCAGTAAAAGAAAGAGCAACTACATGACACAGCAGTAGACTTTTCAGTACTGCCAATACATCCGGCCATTATACTTGTCAAGTTTTCACATCCAAATAACTCATTCACCCCTGTGGACAGTCTTAACTTTTATCCATACCCAAATAAGACTTTAATTTGAGAAATAAAAGACACTACACCTTGGATTGTTCATGCTGTGCAAGATTATTAACTGGCAATCAATTTTTTCGAATGTGACAGGGACCTCACGCCACATATTAGTCAATGCTCAGTCTGAGACTATTTACATGTTTGATGTGGTATCCAGATTAAATGGTGGTATTTCCAACACTTTAAATATTCTAATATTCCCCAATTCACAGGTATTGAAACAAAGCACACAGAAAGTGTGTACTCCTCGAGAGCTAAAAACACATTATCTCCACTCACAAAACCAGTAGCGTTATCACTGTACCCAAGCTGATAAACTATACCTCCCAAGGCCCCAAGTTCTCTGTGCAGGCTCTGGGATATCAGCAATACATGCTAAAAATACCCAAAGCAATCTGCCCAAAGGTACCTGCAGTGTTCTGTACTCAAAGAACCCAACTGTACTCAAATCTGCTGAGTCCAAGCCTAACCATCAAAATAAAACAATTCTTCAGCACGAATTCGGCTCTTTGCACACATAAAATAACCAGCATGGGAATCCCGCACAACCATTATATTTCTTTGGCAATAGGAAACTGGTGGCATGTTTGAACTGTCTCTGAGACCTTTGCTGGAAAGGTCTATGATGAGTATTTGTAACATGGATATTCATGAGGTTTAGTGCATATCTAGAGCTGACACCTCCTGTCACGGAATCCCCATTAGCCAATACCTCCACACCCTGAGTTACTCTGAGGAGCAAAGGTGCAAACCACTACTGTTCCATTTACATGTCAATATTAGATTATTTTGAGAATCTAAACTGAACTAGTTTAGAGCCCATCTTTAAGTCCTCTGACAGATGCATGAATTTCATTCCTAGTGACATACTGAATTTAAAAATTTTAATACTCCTCCGGAAGCTTCAGCAGAAACCTTATTTAAGCTTATTGGCTTGGTTTTCTAGCTTTTTTTGTGCAAAATAATAACACAGTGTCATCAAGTGCAGTTATAACATGCCTTGCAATTATGGCACCAAGCTCTAATTACACTGCTACTGTTATTCTTTATGGTAAAAATTTCACTTTTTTATTTTTTTTTTTAGTTCAAGGTAATAGGAAACCACACAGAAAAGCATGGTTGTGAATTTTAATTGCTGAGCCTTAATCACAAAAAATACAGAGAAAGGGTATTAGCCAAATACAGTGTAGCAGAAAAATAATCATATCTATGCATTTTGCCATAACAAAATCTGGGACTGTCAGAACTGGCAATGAGACTCTGAAGGATGAAATTTTGAAAAGCAGGTACATTCTGAACTCCAGCTAAGTTTACAAATTTTCTGCACTTCTAATTTTCAATACCAAAGTCTTTGCAATAGGTTGTAAGACAAATATACCTCCCCTAACCAGGCTAGAACTTCAGCGATGAAAATCCCCACTCCACTGACTTCAATGGATAATATAAAGCAAGCGAAGATTCAGTCCCAACTATTAACCACAGGGTTTACCAGATAACGTCGGCCTCAGTTTGAGATTCAAGATGGGAGTTAACTGAGAGACAATGGTGTTCCTAGAAGATGACACAGTTATACAAGAAATGGTTCCCTTTGCCAGAGTTTGAATTAATTCCATACTGCTTTTTAAAAACATTTTCATTTTTCTATTATTAATGTGGTGAGTCGCTTTCTGCAAACACCAAAACCTGAATTTAATTGTAGTTTCAGAAATGTAAGTCTGCACCTGCTATTTCTATGCAGCCTGTCACTTCACATTATTTCCCTGTTATATACAGAGCTACACCAAAATTAATTTTAGGACTGTGCACATTTTTTAACAACATTTTAAAACTTTAACAGCTGACAACAGTAATTTAATTTAATTTTTCACATCTTCTAAAAATGCTCCAGAAAATATAATTCAAAGTCCATTTCCTGCAATCTCAGGAACTACTTTTCTCACAACAGTGTTTTTTCAGAGCAATCTCCTCGGTACTGTTGAGAACTTCCCTTTTCCAGAGAATTCTCTGCAATTCAGAGCAGATTACAAACTCCAAGAGGGGGAAAAAAAAAAAACAAACCAAAAATAAACAACAAAACCCAAACAACAAACAACTCCACAAATAAGTTAAACAAACAAAACGCACAGTAAAAAAAAAAACAAACCAAAAATAAACAACAAAACCCAAACAACAAACAACTCCACAAATAAGTTAACAAACAAACAAAACCCACAGTAAAAACAAGGAGGAAACAATAAAAAAGGAGCTAAAAAGGTATAAAGTCAAGCATTACAGAAATTACTGAAGTTCCTGTGAGAGGCAAGTTCTCCAGATGGTTTAGTACTGAAGGCAATACACTACTATTTAATTGTATTTTATGCTTCTTCAAGAAAAGAAATCCAGTGTTCCTCCCCTTTCTGCATCGCCTGTTTCCCAAGAGCATTACTCCTCGAGTAGCACTCTCAGCTTAGGAGACACACATAATTGGTCCTCCCCCCCCTCACGCTCACTTGCATTCCCCTACCATACAGCACATTACCTTCATAACTTCCAACCATTTACTGACTCATCAAACATGTTGTCAAGCTTCATAAGTCTCACTAGAAGTAAACTATTTCCTTAGTACTCATTCAACCTTTATTGCAGAAACTGGTTTTTTTTTTTTAATTATTTTCTTTAATGACCTGAATTTGGAGACACAGATATTCATGCTGCTGTAGTATACTTTATTTCTCTAATACATCTTATAGGTAAAAGGTGATTAACTGCTGGAACAGTTCTACATAATACTGCTAAGGATTTGCAAATAATTGTTACTAGAGTAAACACAGCAGCCAGGACAAAAATGCCTTTTAGGAATTCTTTTAGTTAATACTTTCAGAAAAGGCCTGGATATTTTTTCTCTAATTTTACACTGTAAAAGTATTAAAAAAAACCCCACAACTTATGCCTTCAAATATTCTTTATTATTAAAGCCATAAAAATGTATGTTGTTTTTATTAGTAGTTTTATCCCATTCAAAGATTAGCAAATACTGAATTTTTAATGAAATTTCTTTTTATCATCCTATTGTATCTTAGTAGAGGAAATATTTATTATTTTCTTGGTGTCTCAAACATTTAACACATGAAAAACCAAAACAGGTAAAAGAGACAACCTGGGAGGTCAGAGATGAGACGACAGTACTTGCTGGTGAAGCCTGCATTGCACATCCTTATCTGGGCTTCCGCTGCCTCCAGTTTATCCTGTGTATGTTGAATATTTAGTCTCCCTTACTGTATTATCCATACATACATTCATTACAACCATTTCACTGGGAGAAAGTGCCTGATGCTGAAGTCTTCTGTCTTGAGCAGACAGTGCAATCTAGTATATACAATCTTTTATAATGCTTAAAAGTTTACTCACGAGACAAAACGCAGTCTTGATGTAAGCTGGTATACAACCCCAAAATGAAATCTATTTTCAGCTGCTTAGGAGAGGGATGAATTGAAATCCAAGTGTACTGAAGTGCAGCTAAAGAAAGTTTGCTGGGCAAAATGACCAAATACTGTCTTTTCATGCTTTCGTAGATAACTTTCCTGATAACAACTTCTAATGGTCCTTTTTTATTTACCTTTAGATACTAGGAATGGCAAATAATAATAATAATTTAAAAAAAACATTAGGGTGGATTCATACCTATTTCAACCTTTTATTTCATCTTCTGCACTTCTTTTGCTTCTTCATTGTGCAAATTTAACATTAAGCCAAATGCTAAAAGTTTCAAAAATGTTAGTCATGTAATTATGTATCAGAGCATGACAGAAATCACACAAAGATCAGAAGAAAACCTCAAAAGAACTCATCTGAAGGAATACAGTTTCCAAACTTGGCAGTATTTTACATTACAAGACAGTACATTAATAATATGTCGTGGGTGAAGTGCAGGTGAAGAATTTAGATTGGAGGGTTAATAACATCTTTTTCACATCGTATTAGGCAACCTTGGCCAACTTCAGCTGTGCTTGTAGAGCCACGAGAGGTTAAGTATTTTAGTTTCTACAACTCATGGAACACACCCTGAATACTGTTCTTTCTTCCTCTGCGTGGGAATTTCCTACATGAAAGCATGAAGTATTTCTTACGAACACCAAACATCTTGTGACAATACAAAACTGTATCAAATGCTTCACCTTCTCTTTTCTCACAACAATGCTAACCAGTTCGGAGTGAAGGTCTTTGCACCTAAGGACGTGCCTCCGGAGAAGGGATGAAAACATTATGCAGTGTGACTATTGTACAGTAGGCCA
Organism: Eurypyga helias; assembly: GCF_000690775.1. NCBI lineage: Eukaryota > Metazoa > Chordata > Aves > Eurypygiformes > Eurypygidae > Eurypyga > Eurypyga helias. The sequence goes on along the minus strand of NW_010242911.1, from coordinate 51,749 downwards.
GAAAGGGGCACCCTCCCTACAACACGGGGGTGCACTTCCTTCCCGCTGTGAAGCGACTTTTAATCACAGAATCATAGAATGGTTTGGGTTGGAAGGGACCTTAAAGATCATCCAGTTCCAACCCCCCTGCCATGGGCAGGGACACCTTCCACTAGACCAGGTTGCTCCAAGCCTCGTCCAGCCTGGCCTTGGACACTTCCAGGGATGGGGCATCCACAGCTTCTCTGGGCAACCTGTGCCAGTGCCTCACCACCCACTCTTGCTGAGAAGGACAAGGCTTTAAAGAACAGAGTGCGAGCTGCGGTCCCGGCCTAGTCTCAGCGCCCTTCAGGGGCCATTCATTCAATCCTACGGGTGAGGCGACGACGAGGGAGACAGACACCCTGCCTCCTGTCTAAGCTCTGCCACACAACCTTCACCTGAAACCTCATCTTTCTGTGCCGCAGCTCTCCCACCTGCAGAACTGGAACAAGGCCAACTAATTTACTACAGAAAATACCACATTACCAAATGATTAAATCAAAATCTCAACCGCAAATAAAAGCAATCTCATCGCTAACTTTTGTATTACTGCTTTTAGCCTGGCAATTAAAGCCAGGTTACAAAGGGAATTGTTCTAGCTCACTTCTCCAGAGACAGCAGTGAGCTCTGGCCATGCTATTACTAATTTCCAGATATTTACACAGCATTTTTAAAAATAAAAAAAAAGGCATGTAATAACTGCATGGGCTTCAGTGGACCACAGTCAAATTTCAAGCTTGATGAATCTCAGCACAATTTCTACCTTCTTTAATTCAAAAGGATTTTATTAGGTCAGTAGAATTCCAAACATCTACATCAACCATAAAATGCCGAGGGACAAACCTGGGAAAGAGCTGCAAGGATCTTCAGTAAGTACACTGACACGCCGAGCCACACGTTAGGTGGCCTCACCACATTTTGACAAGAAAGGTGAGGTTCAGTCATTTTAACATACTTACCAGGCCTCTACTAAGCAACTGTAGGAAAGTAATGTGAAGGATCCCATCAGAAATTGGATAAAAAGTAAATTGAAAGTCCCTGTCGATCAGTTCTAACGTGGTGCACAGAAGATGAACACAACAGGAAATGCTAGATTTAAAAGTGGGGCATATGTAAAATACTTCTCCAATCTAAATAAGCAAGCTTGCTGTTTTGCTGAAAGTACTCCAGCAGTTGTGGTGGGTTTTCCTGTTATCTGATGCCATAGCAACAATAATCCATTTTAAAAATTGTAGTAAGAAGGTAATATATTATCATGACAGCTTCGTTAAATGACTGCCTCTCCTGTGTTATGCTCTTGACTTTACACAACAATGTTAAGATGTTTTTTAACCAAGTTTTCAAGATGAAAATAACATGGTGTCAAAATATTTTTTCTAACCAATCAGCACTATTGAAAAACATCACTGAGCTTTGCGTTTCCATGACAACTAGTCTCAAATGTTACAAAACTGCACCAAATTTACTTACAATGAAGGGTTCTTACAAGAAAAACTGGTACATGTAACACACTCCACCATACAAATTGTTGTATGTAATGTATGCTCACAAACATCACCAATACGGTTGCTCTTAAGTATTCTACACGTACATTTCATGTAGGACCTTACATATTTGGTAGGGACATCATGTGTTTTATTTCTTCTCTGTTCTAATAAGATATAGATTCATCTATGGATCGTTGATTACAAACTAGCTGCAAAACCCATAAACACAAGAATTTGAAACCATTACCTATTTCCATCAAAGAGATCAGGGGCAATTTTGGCCTGCATAGAATGCTATACAATTCAAAGAAAAAAACATTATTCTATAGTTTCCCTGTGATTTTCTATAGTTTTCCCTGGTGTCTTTGCACCACCATTAACAGCTAAGAAACTCATTGCTTCTCCTAAAGACAGCTGAGCTTGTGATTGCAGTGATTCGTGGTTAAGGAAAATAATCCCTTTAGTATACTGGAAGAGATACCTTATCAAACACGGTCTGCTGCGGGATTAATGATTTATTATCAAAACTAAAATCACTCAGATTAGTGGCATAGTGTATTAGTAGAATAAACATCATCAGAGTATTCTAAACCAATAACTAAATTTCATTTATAGTGGATTTGCAAATAACTGATTACAAATTACAATCCATTTACAATGGATTACTGTGGACTTTAGGAGGGTATTTTTACTAACAGTTGGATGGGAAAAAACAATTGGGTTTCCAGCACTACTCCACGTACCCTGTTAGTAAAACACTCTCAAAGCACACAGTAAAATAATAATGACAGTGCTGAAATTAGGTATCCTTTGACAATTAACTTGAACTTGTAATAAAGTAATTCTATCCTCCTTCAGTAACACTACCATATGGATGTTCAGGGACTCAGAACTACAAAAGGAATCAGAGAAAGGGGGTTATAACCTGTATGAAGTGGTAAGTCAAGGATTTAAAATAATGATTAACTTTTAAATGGTTATAGAATATTCTTCTAGCTCACCTCTTCACAGATGCGACTTTCTTTTGATTAAAAAAAAAGAATTTTGATGTCACGAACAAATGGGTTCAAAGTCAGTCAGAATCTCAGTTTTAATTGGTTGTCATAACCCAAGCTGGTACTCCATTACAATATGGACATCAAATCAAAAATAAAAGAGATGTCACAGAGCTGCTACGTACTTGGTTCTGTATTAACAGATTTTATTACATCTGTCATTCTTGTGACCTTCACTAATAGTATCTTTCATGACTAAAATAAAATGAGAAAACCCTGAATTTGTGAGCTTTATCCAGAGGTCCATTTCATGGCTGGTATTGCTTGGAGTACAGCAATCCATCTTTCAGAAAGTGGCTTTAGAAAGCGATGGTTACATCGTAGTCTGGCTAAGATACCCCAGGAAAGATTGCTGGAAACCCTACCTGCCTTGCTAAGAAACAGCTCAGAAGAGGCATTCCAAATGATTTCTGTGCAAATCACTGAATGAAAAAAAAAGATTTCCATATCTACCCATTTTCAAGTGATTTGTCTGCCTCGTTGGCAAGTCGTGGTGAAAGACAATTCTGTGGCGAAGGACAGGATTCAGTGAAGCACACTGTGATCAATCTAAATGAAGTATGAAACATAAAATGTTTCTCTGCATTGATTTCACTACATCTTGCAATAATCATTCCAGCCTCCTTGATTGACTCTTGAAATTACAGCACACATTTTTCAGAGTGACATGTCTATACTGTCAAATGCATTCTGGCACAAAGTACCCGTTATTAAGTATCCTTTAGAATGTGACATTAAACCCCCATAAAAAAAGACCAGATAAGATGTATTCAGGTCCCGTCTGGATGATAGAAAATTGCAACAAACAAACAAAGACCCACACAGAATGAGGAATTATGAGGCAACGACATTGTTTTACAAGGATGAAAGGAAGAATCCGCTATTGGAACTTGGCTTGAGAGTTACTTGAGTACTGAATGGGCCTCACTCTCGGATGTGCGTGAGGCCCTGGTAGTCACTCTAGGCAATATCCTTACAACCATTACGAAAGAGCATTCATTTCTTTCTATTTAAGACTTACAGTCCACAAACAGCTCGTTATTTACCAAGCAATTAACTACCAAAGCAGTCACTGTGAGCTAGCTACCTATAACCATATGTGCTCTGCAGATGGCAGACACCGGTATGGAAACCTAACCATGCCTTCACATGACGGCAGCATCAGAGACTGGTTACCTTACTTCAGACACTCTCAAAACTGAAAGAATCCTACTGAAAACAATTGGAAAGTTTTGCCTTTTTTCCTAACTGATTTAAGTGTTTGGGATGCCAAAACCAAACGCACATGGCTTTTCTCTGATAGGTGGAAAAGCAGCCTCGTTCACTCCCACACACAAGGAATCAGCTAAATCAAGAGTTCCTGAGTCATTCTCCCAGCACAGCTTCCATTTTGGGGTTTGAAAGGGTTGCCAGTGACTTCTGAAAAAGCTTTTTGAGAAAGCAAACTTTAAAGACAAAAAGACCCAAAAGGTCACTGATACTGTAGCAAGCTTTTAATCCTAAATATCCAGCACAATTAAAAAAACCTATAAAACCACGGAAAATAAATATTCAACCACTGAACATGACACAAAAGTAACAAACCTTTCTGCTAGTAAACGCTGCCTTCCCACTGCCTTGTGTTGATCCCATTAAAGCACAATGCGGATTGTTGGGAGTACACAAACAGTCAGACTGCAGGTTCTCCTGGTCCGCCCTCAACAGCTGCAAACTGCAGCTGCACACAACTACTTGAAACTGTGGCTGCACACCGGGTCCATATGCAATGGTACTGATCCAAAACCAGTCTCCCAACCTCCAGGGAATTGCAGGACGAGGACTTTTTGATCCAGGAGATATTAGTGAGCTGTGAATAGATTTTTTTGTGTTTGTGTACACCATTTTGACCCATGTAAACTTTCATCATGTCCTTGTGGCAGAATTCCCCCACCAGAGTGTACTCTTCCCTTTCTCCTGAGCCAGACACCCCTTAATTGCCCTGTTTCTTGTCTGAAAAGAGACAGTGAACATCATTCTCAAGAGGTCTTCTCTACGTGATGCATGAGCTCTGTCATGTGTCTCAGCCATCCTTTCTCATGTCTGAAGCATCTTGGTGGGTATCATAAGCCCTTGTATGGAAGCCCCTCCACGTTCCTGAACATCAATTTCAGTGTTCTCTCCTCCTTCCATTATACTACGCTCTGTCTAAGTGCCAAGAAACAGAGGGGCACAAACTAACCAAAATGCAAGTACACCACAGATTTACAAGAGCTTAGTAATGTTCTCTAGGTTGGTGTTTTTATTCCTTTTCTGATAAATCCTAACATTTGTGATTCTTCCAGGGCATTTTTTGAGAACTGAGCTGATTTTTTTCCAACATGCTTCAATCAGCTAATTCATTTTACTGGGTTAATGATTTCAACAACAAAAATGTCATCCTTCTGAACCTCCTATGGCAACATGGCACCTATTCTCTGCCTGCACTGCCAAGAACAAATGTGTTGTTGGGTTTATTAATGCTACCTGAAGCAATCTGTTGGCCTCACTGCCTCCAGCAAGTGGGCATGCCAAATTCACAACAGAAATAATTCTTTTAATGTCTCTGCCTTGTTTGGATCTTCATTTCAGTAACTGCCCCCTCCAAATTCGAGAAATGGATGGAACTCACTAGCTGAATGAAAAATAATTAAGGGGAAGAAAAAAAAAAAAAAAAGAAATCCCAACTGTTCTTTCACTCATTCTCAACGTTTTGAGTAAGATATTCTCTATCTTCAGCAATACATAAGCAAACAACAAACTTTAATAAACTTCTTGTATATGCAGGCCATTTAACTTCTACATTCCTCAAATTACTTCGCCCCACCTGCATTCTTGCCAAGCCACTAAGACAAATTAAAGAGGGAGGGACACATTTTCTGGGAGGCAGTTTAATATATTCTCAACTTTGCCCTGTGCAAGACTTTTATCACCTTCTCACAGTTACTCTTGAGGATAAGACAGGAGCAGAAAGAAAGGTTTGGGGTTTCTTTGTCTCTACAAGTAGCACTGCAAAATTTTCATTGTTTTTTTCACCAAACCAGAGACACCAGAGACAGTCTGGTCTCTAGTCGCCAATAACAAGGATTACATTTCAAATACGGTAATTACTTGCCAGAATTACAACCACACTGACATAAAAGGTAAAGCCAGATGCTCTCTCAAGAATTATACAAAGGATCGCATTCACTGCTGTCTGCTGTCCAGATTTTTGCAAAGGGCTCGGGATGACTACCCACTCCAGTGACTGCCAGATGCCACCACCTCAGAGCTGCCTCATGAAACTTTTGGAGCATAGACTCTCTGCAGAGACATGGAATAGGCTGAAATGAGCTTAATGCAGAAACAAATGTTTGGCAGTTCAAGACAGTGACAGCGTAGCCTTTTGTGCTAATTAAGCACTTCTCAGGGTTGATTAAGGCTGCTTTTGTAGAGAATTCATAAAGACACTCATGAATAAAAATCACTTGCTGGACTTTGGTCTAGGGTAATCACTGAGCCTCTGGAGACTCAACTGCAGCAGAAGCATGAAATCTTCTGGACTATCATATGTTAAGCATCTTCAACATCTTAAATCTCAGAATATTCTTAATCCCATGTGTAGAATCAGGCCCACACTGAAGTCACTCATCCTCCGCCTTTCTCAGGCCTTTAAATATGGCCAGGAAATTGAGAGAAAACAGTTCCAGTTAGAGCAATCTTTATAGGCAAGTTATAAATCTCTGAAACCAGGAGTTTATAATAGCAACACTGACATAACTGTAATACTGCTTTACTATAATAAATCAGCTTCTTGTCCTGTAAGTCACATATTGTATAAATCAGAAATTTGGAATGTAAATCTCAGCACTTGTTCATAAATCAGCAATACTGATCAACACTAGGAATAATATTTTGACAGTAAATCACATCTGGCAAAGATATTCCCCCCATGGTAGTTCAGTGAAAAATTCTTTGAAGTTGTACTTCAGGGATTCTCCCTGTGAATCTCCTGAACACGCCTGGTGTAGCTGGTGTTAGTGCAGACTCAAGACCACAGACGCACCCCCACAGCGTGAGATGGCTCTGACTGTTCAGAGTAACCCTTAGTCCAGGGGGATGCTTTCTACAGATGTTTCTGTTATTAATAGTAGTGTCAAAACAGCAGGTAGTACTCAATTAGACATCTGAAACTTGATTAAGGCCCCAGGTTCCTGCACCATCTGCATGCCTACTTCAAAACTTAGTGTTCTTCCTAAAGAGATGAAGCCCACGTAACCATACACTCAGCACACTTGGTGTCTGAGCAGGAGGTACATACACAGTCTCAGTAATACGTCTCCTACTCCCCAAAAATAAATTCCACTCAAAAGGTAGACAGGTATGACAACAGATATGGCATGTACAGGGAAATGCAAGTAACAGGGTAAAACAATGAGCCTGAAAGACAGGAATATGCTGTTACTGGGTTCGGCTCATTAGTTACTATCCAGCTTAATGCTACTACAACCCTTTCACTTCATTAACCACTACAATTTTCAAGTACATATCAAAATTTTTGCCTTAAACAAAAGAAAACAGCATGAATACATGAAGGATTCTGGTGTATTTTTTGGTTTGACAGTGCAAATTCGCCAATGGTTTTCTTTCAAAAAAACAAACAGAAAAAAACCCTGTAAAACTGCATTTCCAACTTGTAAAACCTCTTCTACTAAAGCGAGCATGGCACTTTCTAGATAACACTTCTTCCTAGCACAATTTCATGTGATGTATATGCCTAAGTGAAAGCTGTTTATCTCTTCCGTGCAATCAGTAAACACACACATGCACATGTTCATTTAGAGCTTTTTAATAATGTTTTGTGTTTACTGAACTCAGGAGGGGTCATCAGGGTTCAAGCTAGACTTTTCTTCCCACCAGCCTTTGATACAGAGTCAAAACAAGGAAAAAGCTACTTTTTCTCTATTACTGAATTTTGAAGAAATGAATGCTGAAAAATAACATTCTGCACCAATAACTACCACTGCAGAATGAAGTAAGTTTCTTTCCTTAGTAGAATTATTTATTGCCTCTAATATAAACCACTGCAATCACTGAGAGACTACCTTTGCTTTACTTCCTAAACTACACCAAATTCTATAGTTTCTATGGATGTGAGATGGAGCTTTGCCCTGTCGAAGTACGTGACTTCCAAAAGGCATACCTGATACCACTATAGGAAATAAGGCACCAGAAGAACACAGTTTCTATTCCTAATACTGTTGTTTCTTCAGTTTATAGGAACTGCACATGCACTTATTCGAAAATGGAACTAACACAACTCATCTTCTCTCCATCTACTTGCAATTCTAGTGCCTAAAATGAGAAAACAAATTATTGCCATTAAATGACAAATTTAATTATTGCCATTGCAATGACAAAGTATTTGATCCTGAAGAGCATACTCGAAACACGTCTGCCACTGCCTTTCCAGGGTACCAAAGATACAACTAAACCAGCAAACCAAGGGCAGGGGGGATTCTCTAATATGGTCTTGTGCAATCAATCAACAACTGGAAAGGCCTGATACACTCTTTTGGCTCCAGTATCTTCTTCAGAGGCCTTCTACACCAGCACATACATATTGGGCATAGTATTTCACAGCAGTTACCAGAAATGAGGAATACAGTATGTTACAGCTCCACCCAAATCAATACAGGTGTCTGCTCTGGAGGCAGGAGAAGAATACTTCTGTGAGATTATGGACTATGTATTACAAAACTGGCTTATCCAGAAAATTAATACACAAAACAGAGAAAGATAAATTAACTGGAATATCATGTAGAATCCTTGTGCAATTACAAGTTCAAATAGCAAGAATGATATGAAGCCCTAGTAAAACAGCATTTTCATATTGGACATGAATAGCAAACTAGCCTAGTATGTTCTGCTCAAAAAAAAAAAAAAAAAATCATTTATTTTTTCTCCAGTATCTTTCAGAGATGTCATGGTTTAGCCCCAGGTCAGCAATCAAATACCACACAGCTGCTCACTCACTTCTGTCCTCCCACAGGGGGATGGGGGAAGAGAATGGGAGGAAAAAGATAAGAGAACTCATGGGTTGAGTTAAGAACAGTTTAAGAATGGAATAAAATACTTATAGTAATAACATTAATACTACTACTACTAATATGTAATGAAAGAAGGGGAAAAATAAAAAAAGATACAACTGCTCGCCATTGGCTGATCAAAGCCCAGCCAGTCCCCGAGCAGAGACTGCCAACACCCCCTTTATACAGCAACTGTGGCATTTGATGGCATGAAATGACCCTTTGGTCAGTTTTGGTCAGCTGTCTGGGCTGTGTCTCCTCCCAGCGTGTTAAAAAGAAGCAGCTGGGAGGACAAGGGCAGTATCAGAAACTGAGAAAGTCTATGAGTGGATATAAACATCACTTGACAACAACCGAGAACATCAGTGTGTTGTCAACATTCATCTCAACACCAATCCAAAACACAGCCTCATACCAGCTGCTGTGAAAAAATTAACTCTATCCTGGCCGAAACTAGCAGGAGAGATGTGCCTGAAGTTGTGGGATTTGTGCCATGTTTGTAGGAGCATTCTTACATTACGCAGACTGCCTATGTCCGAACAATTCCACCCTCACAGTTAACTGAAAAAAGGAAGTTATAATGGGAAATACTCAGCAAATTTAGTGTTTGCATTGTTATAATGAAGTAATTAAGGGGTATGCATGGTTTGCCTTCCCAATAAGCAATTTCAGCCACGAAGTTTATGATCCAACAGGTGCTGCTGCCTATTAATAGCCAAGAAACATTTCCCCTGATTTTGCTGGACCTTCCTCCTGGCACACAGTGTTTCATGGAACATGTAGATGGAGGACGTGGAAGAGAAGCAAGCCCCCTAGCAAACTAATGTTTACAGAGCTCAGGTTCAGACAAAATTTTATGATATGTTAGCAGTTATGTTTGTGTCTCTGAATCATTTCAAAATATTTTGAAATGTTATTAAAAACTCTGCCAAGCAATACATTTTAAAGATTCACACAGTCTGACAAACTGTAAAAAAAGTATTCCAAAGAATAACCTTTGAGCCCAAAGGGAATTTGTAACAGCGCAAAGGAAATTGAAAGTATTTTAGTTATTTGTGAAGAATTATGTCCAGACTTGTGAAGGATTTTAATAGTATGATATAATGCAGATAAAATATTTTTGCCATATAGGTATTTCCAAAAAATCTCCCAAGGATTCTTGACCAATCTCTAGCAATTGAAAAGATTATAAAACTCTTCCTGAAGTATAATTTAAAACTGTTAAAAGTATGCAACTGTGAACAGGTAAGGCAGTTTCCTAACAAAGATTAGATTGCCCTAGTGCATACTACCTTTCCATACTCCAGAGGTAACTTTTTTGAACACAGCATCTGAATGAACAAAAGTTTTCATGTCTGTGAAGGAGACAATAAAAGGGGACAACAAAGGAGAGGTAAGCTTACTGCCACTGAGGTATTAACTTTACCAGAGCTCATGTTTTCTTCCTGCACAGGCGATTATTTTTGCTGACTTATTCTGCCAGTGGATTAAAGACATTAAATACAATTTATAGAGGAAAGGAAAACAAAGCATGAAGAAACTACAGTTTCCCAGAAATCAGATATTCACTTTTCCTCCCCATCTCTTCATGGCTTTATTCTCAATGATACATTAGGCTTCTGAAATATAACCCACATAAAAAGCTAAGAGTAGGTGAGATACATTCTGGAAGTTCAATATTAAATTACAAATGGAACTCAGAGGCAGATGCAACTCACCTCCTTCTCTGAATGTGAAATGGGATAGGTAAACATTGGTAAATGTTATGTGTTTCAAAACACACAAAGTTTAATCAAATTAAAGCTCTGTTTCACATTCTTTGGCTCCACTTCCAAGGAAACGTTCCTATTCTAACTAGCTGTGTATTTATTTTAATATACAACACTGCAAAATATCATCTTACTTCTGTTATTTGCCTGAAGGAAATTCATTTCAAATATGAAACTTTTACACAATATTTACTGTTCAAGTATTGCAGCTTTTATTAAATGGGGCCAGAGAGGATGCCGAGGGATTTAAAGAGAGAATTAATAACAACCATTGCTAATTTAGGCTTATGCACTAGTTTATTGTAAAAGCAAGACTCAAGATAGGAAACCAGGGATAATCCAATTGATACTAAACATTTTGAACCTATTAACTGTATTTGAACAAAACAATTTTAAAAGGAAGGCTGCATAGCTAAAATAAGACACATAATCCATCAGACAGGATACAAAATTAATCTTACCCTTTTCCATTTGTGTAAATGCGCGATAACAGTATGCAGATCTATCTTCGTATGATCTACAGTGATTTCAGTGAGATTGCTGATAGATTAATGGAAAGACAAATGAAAACCAACTCTAATTCACAGAAGCTCAAACAACAGATTTCAATTAACAATTCTTTTAAATTAAGAGTACTGGGGCTGGGGAGGGGGACAGGAACACAGGATAATTCAGATTGGAAGGACCCAGGAAATCATGTGTCCAGCCTCCTGCTCAAAGCAGGGCCAATCAATGGTCAGATCAAGCTGCTCAGAGCTCTATCTAGTCTGGTTCTGAAACCCCCAAGAAAGGAGACAGCACAACCTCTCTTGGGCAACCTGTTCCAATGTTTGATTGTCCTCACCATAAAGATGTCTCTCTTTACATCCAGTCAGAGATGCAAGGACTACAATACAGACTGGAAGGACTATACATTTCCAAAATAGATATACCTCACTTATGCAATCAGCCAGGGTGAGAAATTAGTGTCTGGTTTAATTTTACAGTTTAATTAACTAGTCCACTATTGTAATATCTCTGTACAGAAAACAGAAAAGGTGAAGAGAAACCTGAAGTTATTGGAAATCCATATCATTAAGATCGTTCTTTCTGTAGACAGGGTGGGTGCACTCTTTTTAATTCAACATGTACATTTTGAATTCAATCCAAACTCTATTGACTTTATACAACAACCATTCTGACCTAATTTAGCCTTTCCCTAGAGTTACAAGTAATTTGTTGAGTTAAAAGACATTTTTGTTTCAGTGACCACCATAGAAGTTTTCATTCAAAACCAAGAGAGGCCAGTAGATTAATCTAAGTATTTCATAAAAGGAGCGTGTGACTATTGACAACAGCAGGAGAAAATAAACATTTGGTCCATACACAAGTTTCAGCAGCGCTCCTTACCATATAGATGACAAAATAGTACAGAAAGCCAAAGTAAAAACAGATGATCAGGAGACAGAGTCTAACTGAAGCACTCAAAAGGCATCCAGGTGTTTGCAACATGTACTTATCTAAAATGTTCTGATTTTATGGAAATACTGAGGTAAAGGGAGTATTTCTCACACATTCGACGCTACAAAAATTCTCCATGAGTTTTCCTAATTTAAAAAGTTAATATTTAATTTGAAACATTCAAAGCTCTCTGTAATGGATATCTGCAGTTAGTTCACTGCCACTTCTTTGCAGAGTTCACATTATGCACCTCATCTAACAGGCCGAGTTCTACTGCCACAATTTCAGAGAAAGCACCCTCCACATGCATTTACACAGAGAATTATATATGTTTTGTCTACATCTTCCAAAATATGTTAACTAATTAAATTTGTACAATGAAGCATTCAAAAATTTATGTGTGACAAAATTACATCATTACTACAAACTTAAAAGTACTAATTACAAGCCCAATTCCATGATCATGCTCCCTTTTCCCCCACTGGATCCCTGCCTCACTGAATACAGAGCTATCCAATATTTCCTTGTAGCTCACCACACAGTCCACGCTCTCATTTCAGATGCATGGCTTACTATCCAAAAACTCCACTAAAACATAAGAAATGTTTTTTACAGAAATAGTCCCTAGGAAAGTTATGGAATGAACCCTCCTGAGGGCTCTCACCAATCAAATAAAGCACATGATTGGGAAAAGCCCACACGGATTCACCAAGGACAAATCATGGTTGACAAACCTGATTGGCTTCTACGACAAAGTAACCTGCTCAGTACATGCGGGTTGAGAGGTAGACACTGTCTGCCTGGACTTCTCCAGGGCTTTCCACAGGGTTTTCAACAGCCTCCTTAGAGAAACAGATGCACTATGGTTCTAGACAAGTGGTCTGTGTGCTGGGTGGGGAACCAGCTGGCAGACTGCACTCAGATGTGGTGGTAAATAGCTCCTTTTCCAATACGTGGGGCCCCCCAGGGATCAACGTAGGGCCAAAAGCCATTTAGCATCTTCATAAGTGACCTGTGTGATGGGATCAGTGTACCGTGAGGAAGTTTGTTGATGATACACACTGAGTGGGGAAGTGGACACTTTGCAAGGGAGGGCCATCCTGCAGGAAAACCTGCATAGGCTGGAAGAGTAGGCTAACAAAAAGCTTATGAAGTTCAACAAGTGGAAGGTCTTGCACCTGGGAAAACATAATCCAGGAGTGCAGCCCAGGCTGGGATTCTACCTGGCTAGGGAGCAGCTCTGTGGAAAGGGAGCTGGGGGTCCTGGTGGACAAGCAGCTCCATATAAGCAGTGTGCTGCTGCGGCAAAGAACGCCAACAGGAACCTGCAGTCAACAAGGGCATCACCAGCAGAGATAAGGCAGTCACTATCCCACTCTATTCAGCACTTGCCAGGCCACACACAGAAGAGAGTGATCTGTTTTGGCCCCTACTATGCAAAAAAGATGCGGACAGGCTGAAGAGGGTACAGAGACGGGCCACAAAGATGATCCAAGGACTGGGAAGCCTGCTGTGTGAGGAAAGGCTGAGAGAACTGGGTGTGTTTAGCCTTGAGAAAAGAAGGCTTAAGGGAGACCTTATCACCATGTTCCAGCATTTAAAGAGTGAAGACTCCCTTTTTAACAAATCTTCACTCATTTTGTGTGCTGCATTTGCAGTTTCTAACTGCACGGTACTGCTGCTATGTATGTTCAAACCACAGTTCCCCCTGGCTTGCACCACAGAAAAACCCACCTCCACACAAACAAATGGAGGAACCTCCCACTGAAGTAGGCCACCATTGCCTTTAAATACCCCTTCTCTAAAGGTGAAGACCATTACTGCTGGGAATGGACTGTTCAGATACACAAAATATAAGAAGGACACAGACTGGTTGGAGCGAGTCCAGAGGAGGCCACGAAGATGATCAGAGGGCTGGAGCCCCTCTGCTATGGGGAAAGGAGGGGAGAGTTAGGGTGTTCAGCCTGGAGAAGAGAAGGTTCCAAGGAGAACTTATACCA
>NW_010242911.1:28906-37713 GCF_000690775.1 Eurypyga helias | reverse complement strand
GCCCTGGAAGTGTCCAAGGCTGGATGAGGCTTGGATCAACCTGGTCTAGTGGAAGGTGTCCCGCCCCATGGCAGGGGGGTGGGAACTAGATGGGCTTTAAGGTCCCTTCCAACCCAAATCATTCCGTGATTCTATGAAAACGTGTTTTACATGCAGCCCTGAAGACCAGTGCTGCTTCAGATCTTCATTGCATTGCACTTCCTATCGTTTCCCCAGCTTCTATCCCTGTGCACCCTCTTTACCCTTCTATGTTTAAATCAAACCATTCCCTCCAGAACAAAGAGTATAAATTCCTTCCCTTTAGTTCTCAGACTTGAAACCGTAATAGTCTTTCATGTTTAATGGCTTCAGAAGACAACATACCAGCTAGCAATCAGGAGTTTTGCAGAACTACAAAGTGCTTAACGCACACTGATTTTTGATTAATTTACTTTTCACTCACCCTTACAGAACACTCATGTGATGAAATGTTCAAAAGGTGTGTTATCAAACTTGTGTGATTTCTTATAAGAACTGCAAAACATACAACCCTATTCTAAAATAAACTTACGATCAAGTTTCAAGGTCATACTGCAAACCATTGAATTTTTTCTCCATGGATCACAATATCACAGCAACGTAACACTGTAAACGACCTGAAAATGGTGCAGTTTCTAAATTCTCAGAATCTATATCTATGCTATCATCCACAAAAACGTTAGACTAAAAACCTTAAACGTAGCAATTCCTAAACCTACTAGAGAACGGAAACAAAACACAGCAATTGCACTGTTCACCTCACATTCTGTGCAAGGCTTTTCTTATGATAAAAAAAAATACTGAATTCCTGCCAGAAATTAAAAGAGACCCTGTATGGCAGACTCCTTGCTAAAATCTTCAGTGTGAACTTTAAAGCCAGCACCAAAGATGGAAACCTATCACAGAGGGTTTGCAGAAGTCTTCACAACAAAGGGAGTTAGAGTTCCTTTAGAAGCAGCGTGCGAATACAGCAGCACACACACTGCATTGCAGGCACCACAGCAACGAGTCCCATGGCCATCCCATGGGCCATTTCTCACAAAGCTGTAGAGAAAACTGACTGCAACTAATGGCAGACAAGCAAGACAAGACAACCTACTTTGCCTTCAACTGTGCATTTCAACAAGAAACTGCCATGACTTCCTCACTCAAACGAAGATGTGGAACAGCAGACTTAACCCACCAGAATGACAAGGCACTGAACTTCAGCAGAATCCAAAACCTTTTTTCCTTAATTTTACTAAGGAAATGAGAATATAAGTGCCTGTGTTTCTTTCTTTCTATTAACAACCTAAATAGATTTAGTAAGCAGCTAGCAAAAAAATTATTAATACTAATGATGTATCTGTTCTTGTTAATTATAATTCGTAGTCAATATATAACATAATAACATGCAAAAATAAGCAGAAGAAATACAAATATCCTTGCATTAAATAATTCAAAGACTGCCATCAATGTAAGTCTATATAAAGGTGAAGAGAGCACCAAGTTAACTCTGTGGTAAAAATTCTTTATGGAACATAAATCTTATGTATTGGAAACCAGAACTTTGAGTTTTATAACAAAGTCGTATAAAATTAACTACAGTAGATGACAGTGAGCTACGTTAATTATTAGCAGTTCTAATGACCATTATTGGGAATTATTTTTGAAGCATTAGGGGAAGAATGAAAGACAGCCCAAGCACTAAGAAAACCAGGGGCTAAGACACCCATGCTGAGGTATGAACTGCTCTGAGCTTAGTTTGCAAAGGAAAAGCTGCACAGCACTGCAACCTGCCACGGTCCCGGCACAAAATCTGTTACGTGAGGCCTACGATCTGTAAAATATCAATTCCTGCACCAGTTCAAGGAATCTCAGCTTTTATTAATTAAAAGTCAGCTTTTAGTTGCCCCCATCTTACAGAAAACCCACTCTTGGGTAATTTGTCCAACTCCCACCCCATTTTTCGTCTGTTTAACCCCTGTACTCATTGAATGAACTATTTACAGCTGCTCTCTGGGAAACAAACGGTCTGACTCCATTCTAGACAGTCTCCAACTCTGGCTCTGCTCCCTGCACTGCACTGACACCGCTTTCAACAAAGTCTCTAATTATGTCTCACTGGTTACAGTTCAGAATCGATACTTGTTTTATCCTAACTGACCTGTCAGCCACTTCTGACACCCATCAGCCACTTGCTTTTTCATGACATCTTATCGTCATTAACTTCTCTGTTTCTACCCTCCACAGGTATTCTTCAAGCCATTCCCACACCGGTTTCCTGAGAGCTATGAATACAACCCTGGATTTCATCCCCACTTTTTCCCTGTACCCTGGCTCAGGGTAGTCTCTCAATTGAATTGTGTTATATGACTACTATAGCCCCAATATCTCACTCCTGTGTAATAATATCAGCTCAAATCCCCTCCTCTCTGTATCACATTTAGTGACATGCATTATTGTCTTTACCTACTACCAGAAAAATCTCAAGCTCTTTGATACAAATTCATGGATTTACAAAAGAAGAACAAGTTCGGGTTTTCTAAAGCTGAGTTTTCATTATTCCCCAAAGCTTCTCCAAATACTTAACCTTTGGTGGTCACTGTGATTGCTGTCACTGCTACTGTTAACCCTCTGGTTCATATGACCTCGTTCCACAGACCCATAGCACGAACACATTATTTTTACGACTCCGTTCTCCCTCCATTTGCAGGGCACTATTGACCTCTCTTCCGTGGCACTGAATACACACCTACCTTCACTAGAAGTCTTTCAGGGTAGGAATCACTCTCTAACAGCATGAAACACACTAAAATGGGGAATACCGAGGAGGCTGAAATCATCCTTACCCCACTGCTCCACAGACAGGATAAGTTATGGCAGAAATGGCATTTTTACACAGAGGGATAACTGACCTTTCAACAGATCTGCACACTCCCTCATTTTTCCTTCCTCTTGATTAAATGGCATGAAGGTGTAATTATTTTCTTGTAATACGGACAAAAAATCATACTAATGCATGAAAGCACATAAAAATGCAGTGCAGGCTGGCAGCTCTCTGCTACAAAGTAGCAAAAAAAACCCAAAAAAACCAAACCCAAGCAAACAAATAAATGCCCAATACCAAAGAGATTGGATGATCCCATTCTCCCCAGCAACTGCTAATTCCAAACATTGCAGAGGAGTTAAAAAATAAAAATAGAAAAATTATAAGCAAAACTTTGATCACCATGACAGGTGATGAGGATTCCCAGCTCTCTGCAGCAAAGGGACCACAGTGTCCTCTTCTGTAGTGCCAATTTTGTGATTCCCAGGCCACAAACTTTCTTATGTGTGTATGTCATTCCCTATGCACAAACATTCTGTAGGTATTATCATAATCAAACGATACCGTAACTCAAATGACCAACAGGAATTACGGAAGTCTTTCCTTGCATTACCACCCCAACTTCACAGCCTCACTTGGGTTTTGTGAGGTTTTTTCCCTAACTAGCCTGAAAAGGATTCAGTTAAAACCAATCTACTGTTTCAGCATCCCCATCCCAAAATGTCAGCTTCTGGTTTCTCAATTAAAAAACAAAGTCTTCAGGACAACCAGACATTTTCAATTAAAAGTGCAGTTTTGCTCCATGTTCAGCTTCCTTCAAAAACTAATGACAAATTTTAAGCAAGTTATAACTACAACTTACTTAGAACACAAATGGACCCCGTTCAGTGAATGGTTCAAGTAATAATTAGTTTCTTTTTAAACTTTGTAAAAGAATAATCTGTGCCAGTTCTTACCACATTATCACTAAAAACAATACAAGACATTTGTATTTGTACAAATATATAAAAGTCCTGTGCTTTTGCTGATTAAAATATTTTCAAGAAGTAGTCTTTACAAGCACAGGGCAGGTTCTAAGGGGTGGGATCATATACTAGATGGCGACATTTACACCTCAGATCATGAATCTAAGTGCTGGCACTCCATAATGAAAAATCAATACCGTTTTTGTAGAAAGACCCTATAGAATTTTATAAATAATGAGCGTTTAGTGGAATGTGCAGGCAATAGGGAAAAATTACATTTTCTCCAGAGGGGTTTCTTAAAACCACACCTCAAATGTGATAGATTCAGTGTGATGGAAAAGACTGCAAATGTTAATACACTGTGCAACATGAAGTGTCCAAAAATTAGAAGTCAGTGCATTTACTTTCTCCTTGATGGTTAAGAAACCATTCCATCAAGATGTTTTATCTCATTACAGTAGCAGTGGGTCATAGCTGGCATTTTTCTAGATTTTACAGACGGCTGCAAAGCACAATCATTTCATTCCATTTTTTTTACCCCCCCAACGTGTTGATCAGGATATTTTAACATACTTGTAATTCAGTGAAATTCACTGCATGTGAAACATGTAACTATCTTCATAAATTCATAACATTTTTAAGTAATGAGGCAATACGGCCCTCAACTAAGACACTGCCTGGGAGTCACAGAAACAGCTTTTATTATTGGGCTTAACTTCCTGCTCTTAGGCAGGAGCACTTCAGGCGCAGGCACTTAGCCAGCTGTCAAAGACAGCAGGGTGCTGGGTAGCACCTCTTACTTCTAATGGCTGAGGATATAAGTTGACCATCCTCCCTCATTTCTGATCAGGAGCTGTTACCACCACTGCCACTGGGAGGTGTCTGGGATGACCATCCACCCAGGGGACAAAACGCTCCTCCTTTCTGCCTCACAGGCCTCCAGTCCTTCCTTTCTCTTTCCTTGGTACAAAAGAATCAAGCCTTGACCTTGCTCTGGTCCCTTTTCTCTCCTCTCACTAATGATGCAATATTCCAGCAAAGGAGAAGGGGACACAAAGAAGAATAGAGCTCAGCTGAAATAGGCATAGAAGCAACAGCTCAATTACTTCTTCCCAGGTAGAAAGGTCAAGCAGCAGTTACTCGTTACTCTTGAAATGATCCCTCCAATCACGAAAACTGAGAAACCTTGACAAAACACCTAGACATTATAACTCAAGGCTGAAAAACAAAGCCTGAGCCCCCAGCCCAGGCAATAATGTCTGCCTTCAGGATTTTTTCCTTCAGTGTTTCCCACACAGCCATCCCAACGTGCCAGTGATACGCACCCTTACATATCTTAGAACATGGTCGTAGCAAACACTTAAGTGGGAAGGGAACACTTGGGAAATAAAATGGCTTTTCTACTATTTCAATGTTTGATCCAGATGTTGTTAGTCTAGAAATACAAGAATTTCGTCATATTCCTTTCTACATGCTCTTGCTGTAGAAAAGGAAGATGCTGTTAAAAGGGACTGGCCTCTCAGTAATTACTGCATGAGAATGCTATTTGCTGCTTTCCAAGCCTACAAGTTTTTGACTCTCTGACTGCATGCTTCTCCCCCCAGTTCTGCAGTAGGAATCCTGGCCACCATTAATCAAAGCCAGACTTGTTAGCTGAGCACCCACTAATACCAGATCCCTGACCTCCAGGACAACTTTTGTAAGTCCACGATTTCAAATGTCATTTGGAAAGAAGCAAATGTTCTCTTTGAGCAGAATTTTATTGGGGAAAGTTTTAGTGGGTTATGCGAGGCATGCAGTCTTACGAGAGTTTCTTTTCAGAGGTATGCTGTCAATCCACTCTGGACTGCCTTGCTATTTAAAATACTGTCTTAAGGGTTCAGAGTAAATAATGAGTGTCTTTCTGTGCCACCATAAATGAAGACAAATAATGAATAATGTTCTACTTCATAGAGCCGAAGTTCTTTATACTCTCCTAATGAATTGTAACTCAGTAAAATATGAATGCAAAGACTAACTCCACATCTAATGCATCCGGATGATTTAAGTGGGGAAAAAAACAGTGGCAACCAATGAACAAGATTTACCCGATTGCTGTATGGCAAGGTTATATAAGGCACAGCTGTGTTTAGAAGCAGTGTGGAACACATAATTCGTTTTTTGCTTCTGTCAAGGTCATGATAGCCTTTATGCTTGAGACAGTAGTAGCCCAAAGTCATGCAGTTAGTTTTAAGTTATTGCAAAACACTGATGTTAATTCATCTTAAAGAACACCTATTCATTTTGATTTATTTCTGGAAGGGACTTAGCCTACTTGGAGGCTGCAGTAAGTCAATAAATTTCATCAGCAGTTATAATCTCCTGGCATGGACTGAAAAGAAAAGATGAACTGACAAGACAGAAAGAGTCTGTAAAGTGAAGGTGCTAAACCAGTCTTACAAATCTGCACATCCACCTGCCTCAGACAGAGAGAGACACAATGCTCAGTTTAGTAGTTACAAAAGTTGGAATCTTTGCTTTTCCAGTATGTGTAATTCATGGGACCTTCTACTCTTCTGACATTTCAGAAAATATAGCAAGCCACATGTAAAATTCAGTAAGTTGAGGAAATTTACAATAAACTAACCCTTGCATGAGTATTTTATATCTAGATATATAGATATATTTGCATAGGGAGATAGATAACAAAGCACACACACTTAGCAATGAAAATGATTAGGTGAATAGTTATATTTCACTTATATGAATTCCATAGGTTTGATTTCTTCTTATTAACTGAATTTTACACAACGAACAGTACCAATTTACTTGGGAATTTCTGGCCCCATACTGGCAAATGCAAGTTTTTATTTTTCCTTTTTCAACTTTGTATTTTAACAATAGTGGTCAGCCAGTCCCAGGACACCCACTCTAAGGACAAGAAGTCTTTTCATATGAGACAACGAGCTGAACAATCAATGACTTATCAAAGTATTTTGCTCAATAACGGTTCAACCTGCTCAGTCTGTTTTGTTCAGGATCTCTTTGGGACAAGTCCTAAAACGGTCCCCCCGTAAATCAAAACTTCTCACGTTGGCAATAGTGCTCAGCCATATTTCACGATAGGCATGAGACCAAAATGCTTATGATATTTTCCAGTTACAGAAAAGGTCTCTTCAGTGGACAAATAAGAAACAAGCACAGGTGTGGTAGCATCAAGTTTAACGAAGAAGTTCAGGTTTAAAAGAACTACAAGACTCAAGGTCCCACACTCTTCCAATGCCAAACAGACCAATGAACTACCTTCTGTGATTGTTCTATTTACTATGCAAACTGCACACATTTCTGCAACACTGCAGGCTAAACTGCAAGAGAGAAATCCATAGAAGATACTCATTAGAGCTAGATATCGATAGAGACTTTCAACTGTGGCAGTATTATAATGTTTATCCATGCCCTGTGACAGAAAATTGACTTTACCGTCCATTAAGTACTGACTGTCTGTTATATTAATGTTTTCGATTCTTAAAATACTGATACTTAAGAAGATACTACATGGTTATGTTAGCTTAGCAGAAATTAAGGCAAGTCTTTCAAGACACAATGTCTCTATACTCAATTCTTTAGGACTGTCATCTTCAGCAAAACAGGAAATCCTATTTGTTTAATGGAAAATGAGAAGTAAAGGCACTATGAAAGCAGTAGGGAAGTGTCTTTATTAATGCTGCTATTACCAGAACAGTACTCAAAGAATTTGGGGAATTTATTTAATTATGTCTTGAATAATTTAGTTCAGAAGAACACACTCACAAACACACACAGACAAAAAAAAAATCGTATTTTTAAACAAACAGAACATGAACAAAATAATGGACAGGAAATTCTTATCATTATTATATCATCTTTGATATATATTATTTATTCTCTCATTCTGAAGAGCCTGCAGGACAGAATAACATAAGAAAAAGTAGAACGGAAATTAAACAGTTATGCTGATGGGCAATAAAATTCTATGTGGGAGACTAAAATTCCATTATTCCACAGAACAAAAATGTTGTTTAACCTTAAAAACAACAGCCCTTGCATATCTCGTCTGTTCAATACAATCCAGGTTTAAAAGACCTTCACATTCCGTTCTCACTGTAAGGACCAGATCCTTTCCCAACTTAGAGCACTTCACATCCATTTTTATCACTTTATACTACTAAGTACCAGTTGTGTTTCTAACAGACAGCAAACAAACAAACAATATTACTGCAATTCTTAACTTACTGTGTCTGTTCCAAGTTACTAAGGTTGAAAAAGACACTTGCAAATGAAGGTTTGCAAACTTCCTGTTAAGATTAGAAGCTGTTGTACTTGGCACACAAAGCTGGAATTATAACTTTACCAGCCAGTGATTTATCAGTGGAAACGCAGTCTTGCAAATAAAGACAACAATACAGTAGTTGTTTTTCTCTGCTTACTCTCTTACTCTTCCTCTCTAATTCCAAGCAGTCCACTAAGAAATGGACCTTGGGAAATAAGGAAATCTGGAAATTCATCTGTAATTTTGTGGTCCTACTCACTGAAAAAGTGCTCTTTCTGCTACTTCCAGGGCAACTGTTCCAATATTTTAGAAAGCATTGCATGTAGACAGGGAAAGTTGCACCTCTCAGGCAAAAATATGGCTCACATTTCAAAGCCCTATCTCTCCCTTAAGTGCTGAGTGCATCTGTCACTCCTGAGAGTGCCGTGAAATTCAACAAAATCTATGCAGCTTCATATTAACAGTGGAAAACCAATAAATACTCTCCAATTACTATTACATCTAGGAAATATATTCTTTCAGGACATACTTTAACACTTAAAGCCAAAAGAAAAAAAAAAATTAAAGACGTTTCAGTAAGTGGAAGGAATGGATGTGTAACATGCATGTGGCATGCAGAAGAGTTACCGTTATATTCAGACATTAAAAATTATCTGCTTCAAACAGGTAACGAACCCAGTAATTATACTTACATATTTAGGTTGGACATTCAGCTTTCAAGTTAATT
>NW_010242911.1:0-28866 GCF_000690775.1 Eurypyga helias | reverse complement strand
TTAAAAAACCTGATGTGTTAGAAACACAAAGCAGAGCGGTCTGCTTCCAGGCTCAGATCAATTTAATTTTTTAATCACTCTCTCACATATGCATTTGGTTATTCATACTCATAATTTATTCATCCCAAGATGCACCTGTGAGACTGTAAGATACTGAAATTTTTTAGTATTAGCTTTGGAAAAGGTGGGATGTATTTACCTCTGAAAGTTCATGAAAGATAAATCCTTACGAAGTTTATCTGTTCTGATTTGATGGTACATAGCCCTCTGTGACCATGCTGTTCAGTTTTAGCTAGCGATACTGGTCTCAGATGTGATACATTCTGTTAAAACCTTTACTCATCGGAGCTGGTTCTGAACACACATACTGAAATTTCCCAAACACTGGATCCAAAGCTCCCCAAATTAGAAGTTTTCAACTGTCTTTCAATTAGCTCCTGTAATCCATACGCATCATCAACATTTTATCTGAGTCTCCATCTCTCTCAGAGCAACACAGGCACTCCACCCTACGTACTACAGCTTATAGCGGTTAGTTACTTTCCTCTGGCCTACTGGCCACTGCATAAACTAAAACATCCTAGGGACATGCACATCCCTGCCTTTAACTTTACTCCAATTCCTTCACTTTGCTGTGTTTGGAAAAAGATAGCGGAGACGTATCTCACAGCCCTTTCATTTTCCAAATGCATTAGGGTTTCAAAACCTGGACATCAGATGTGTCAATAAAGTAAAAAGACAGACTAATTAGGCCTTTAACCCAAACCAATCTGCTCCAAGTGACATTTACTTTTAGTCCCAAGATTCTCATGCAACTTGTTTGTGCAGCAATCACCTTCCCCCTCAGCTTATATTCAGAATTCTTGAAATCACATGACATTGTAACCTGTATTTGGGATTCTGAGAGGTGTTCTGAGAGCAGTTCTACAAAAATCATGCCAAGGAACAGGTGAATGCTGAGAAAAGGCTTCCACACAGTTTATCAAGAAGGGATTTTGATGCAGATGCCTATGATTTTTTTTCCCCCCCCCACAGAAGCAGGATATAGCAAAGTTCTACCTCGTACACACAACTAGTCCCACTCTCCAGTAAAAAATAGGTTAGGCTTCTGCAACATTCTTCTTCAAAAAATCTTTCTCTAAAAACTAAATTCTGAAAAAAAAATAAGAAAAGTTTATGCTTTAAACATAACTTTCATACAGTTTGTAAATAAAGGCTTTAAAATTACCTGATTTTGCATCACAAGTACACTCAGTTCAGCAAATGGAGATCCATGTCAGACAGGAATTAGGAATTCTTAAATTCTCATCTTCTCATAAAAATTTTTCATCTCCCAAAGGGGACATAAGTAAAAGCTTGGAGCAATCTGAAAATGAAGACAGTTAAATGTAGTTAATGAAGTCTGGAAATAATTTAATTATCACATCTTATGTTTTGTCATTTATTAATTTTGTCAACTCATTGAATCAAATCAATGCTTTCTCCTTTTTTATTATGCAGTGGGCCTGTATAAGCAGAACAAAATATTTTAATATCAAATAAAAAAGTAAGAGAAGGAGTCACCTTTCACCAGTATCTTACTACTACTCAGGTCTCCCGCAAAATCTGCTGGCAAAGTTTAAAATCTTTGATCTGTAAGCTCTTCAACTGTCATTATATAATTAAACAGAAGTCACATAAATTTAAGGAGATGTTGCACGAAGCTCTGTTTGGACAGCCCCCTTTCTCTTGCACACTTTAAAAGGCTTTCATGTACATAAAGGGAACTGTGCCTGGCTGCTGGTGGCCAGCTCTGCAAATTCTGTTCTGGGGAAAGGAGAACACAGGAATCTAAGTTGAAATGTTGTTTCACGGACTGATGGTACTGGTGGGCACAGAACCTGAAAGACGTATGCACTGTGCGACAGCAGTGAAGAACCCACCAGAGCCCACTCATTCCCTCTGCACACATCAGCATCGCTGTCCATGCCAAATATTAAGAGGTAAAAATGTGGCCAGAGGCTATTGAACTGCAATTCATTCTCCCAAGCTCTGTCACGCCTGCCACTTTAACAGAGCACTTCAATTAATAATTTCGTCTTTCCACAGATTCTTTGTTGAAACTACAATGTCAGTGGCAGATCTGGATTTTGCATCCTTCCTTCCATTTGTTGGTTTTGGAGGGCTTTTTTAAAAGAAGGCAGTACATTACAATTTTAGATTACAATTTCATATTACTGGACTATGTTACTGAGAAACTGGGGTTAGCACCCAAGATGTGAAGGTACTAATTCTGCTTCATAGCTGTAATTAAAATGCTACACATGCATTACTCCCTTGAGAGCACTGGAAAGGGTATGTGGAAAATCTATTACTGAACATTCAAAAATGGGATTCCTCCATCTTTGTGAACTGAAAGAGGTGGGAATAATAGTTTTCTTCACATTGTGATGTTGTTATAAGAAAAGTTTAAAAATATAAACAAAAGAAGAAAGGGGAATCGTTCTTGGCATGGCAGAGGTATAAATTGTCTTTCACTTTGTTTACTGTTATCCATTCTAAACCCTGTATCTCTTGAATGTAAGATTTGCGTTAAACAACTAATCTGTTACTGTAATAATCAATTACTGTGTAATTACACAGTTAAAAGCAAATGGAGAATTACCGAGTTACTATTACCCGGAAATACATATTAAAGAGAAATGTAAACATGATTATTATCAATCTTTAACATACATGTTCATCACTCACACAACTGGGTTCAAAAACAGTTCAAGAGATACAGGTGCTCTTTCCACCTGCTTACCTGACTTGACACTTCAATATCAAAATGAGTTTTAAAATACCAGCTTTATTATTCTCTAGATTCTTTTTATTTCATAAAAGCAAATCTCTTCAGGAATCAAGGGGCTGAATCATTCACTACACAACAAAATCTGACACAGAGCAAATTCTTCCGCCCATACAGCAGTGGATAGAAACAGGTCATACTGAGGTGAGGGCTCAAGATGCCATTATAATATAATGCCAATGGTTTAGTATTGCCTTCCATCTCAAAGAATTTTAGAAACAATTATTAATCTTCATACTTTGCTACAAACCTTCATGGACTAACTGAATAAATTTAGGATTTCTTCCTTTTTGCATGTCATATGTCTTAGGATAAACTTAAAAATGGTATTAGTATGGTGGGGAAGCAGAGACCATAAATCAATAATGGATATTAATTTTAGAGGTATTTTGCATCTTGCAGCTTTTATATCAAGACTATTGGAAAGCCAGAGAAAACTTAAGGTAGAAACAGTGTCCTGTATCATGTTCACCTGATTGTCCTATAATTTCGATATTAAAATACTGAATTCTAAGAAAACTAATCACAAAATTGCAAGCAGAGAACATACTTTCATAATCCAGTAAAAAAAGACAACACAAATACTGCAAAGGCTACTTGTTACTGGAGGACTTCAAAACATATAGATAATATTTATTATTCAAAAAACAGGAGACTTGTAGTATATCTTACAATACCAAAATAACCAGAGCTTTATATACGAGGTGCCAAAGATACTTCCCACATTTTGAAAATAAATAACTGAATTTTCTCCAAATGAGAGAACAAGCAGCAGTAGTTTAATTTCCCTGAACCGTAACAGACACACACCCAACACCCAAGCATTATATTTCAAAGAATTTTAATTAAATCTATGTAACAAAAAAGGAATGTTTCACGTCTTAATTGAAAAATCGCCAGCTAGAGAACTGAGACGGTGAAACAGTCTGGAAAGCACTAAGATATAATTGAAGAAAAGAATAGATGAGAATATTTCAAATGGTCTCACTAGTCAGCAACTAGTGTAAATACTGCAGTTCAAATAACAGCATTTTAGGGATTAAGAGAAGAACTAATTTCTATTCTATTGCTCCTTTGCTTTGAGAATTATACCTCATCTGTGAGAATCCCTGACTGAACACAAAACATCATTGTATCCTCTACCAGAGCAGAAGGCTTACTGTTGATATAAGCACTTTACACGATCGAGTAAGACACCAGCCTATAAGCAGTAGAGATAAGCAGGTATTTACAATCACTTCTGCAGCTTTTATCTGCATTACAAAATCACCACCTTCCAAGGGGCACTTGGAAAGTATATGGGAAGATAGGGAAAAGACTGGTATTTCTGGAATTTCTTTCAGGCCATGCATTCGGTGCAGTTACACCAAGTGGATGCTGTAAGAACAACATAACGGTTGAGTGTGGAATGAAGCGGTTAAGTTCTAAGATTTGGACATGGGAAACCTGCCAAGGCCAGATGGAAATCTCAGCTGTCATGAGCAGAGGTCACTCTGTCCTTCTCGGCACAAGGTGTTGCTTAAATCCTGTGTACTATTCATGCAAGTTCATCATACCTATGCTTTTTAATTAGGACCTAAATTGATTTATGTTATATATGGTTTTCTTGTTATTCATTGTCTTGTGTCTTCGGTTCTACTTTTTAATTATACAAGTCCACCAGGAAGATGCCCCTGAGGTACTGCTGATATTCTAGGTTTATATTCCAAATAATTTGTTTAAGGGAAGCTTGGATAAGCCTTAAAGGGAATCTTTGATAAGCCTTTCTTCTTTTAAATTATTTTATCATAATGCAGCATTTTTAGAAAGGGCAATTCTAGCTGAATAAAGAAAAGGTTTATTGATGACACTTTTATAGTGAAGCTTTAATGGAACCGGTTATAAAATATTTTTACAAGGTCTATTTTACCCTCTGCAACTATCTATAAACAACTTTAGTTTACCAGACACGCTTAATGTTGATAAAGTTGTCCACCAAAGAAGCATACAGAAAAACTTCTTATATAACTAAGCATTATAGAGTGGTTTGTACCTTTTCTTTTAAAAAATTAAACACAAAATTCAAGGATTTTATTATGAGATATAAAACAAGTAGCAATGACAGTTCAAGTGGCGATGGAGACAGTTGTATGTACAATGATGAAGAAAATTTTAACACCACAAGCAGTGGTGCAGTACATTAAACAGTGGAATTAAAGGATAGCAAAGAAGCATTAGCAAAAGTATCAGAGAAACTATTCCTACTAGAAATAACTTGGTGATAACTGAACCTCATTTAGACCTCCTGAAGAGAAAAAACATACTACCGAAGTACTCTTAAATCCTCCTATGTTCAGCTACTCTTGAAATTGTAAGATCATTCCTGGATTTGAGGGTATTTCCATACACTGATTTTCCTCCACTCGTCCATAGGTACTACCGTATAGTAAAATTCTATCTACAGTGTGTGAGTGTATGAGATCCAAATTCCAAACCCAGACTGGAAGAGTCTAACATTAGTTCATTTTGCTTAACATGGGGAAGCATTTTGTAGAGTTGTGCTTTACAGAATTCGTCATGTGGTCTGCAGGGGTTAGCACTGACACTGCCTACCTTTAAGCCATGTCCCTTAGATGAAGTCCTTCACCAAAGGCTGTCAAGGCTATTATGCAGATGTAGGAAGAAAGGTCCCTGCATGGAAATCAACTGGTAAAGGTAGGATTCGGAATGAAGGGAGGGCAACGTGGAGTTGGTGGCAGCTGAGCTGGGGGCTTACAAATCGTTTGGGGCCGGGAAAAGGTGGGTAGGAACTGGCCGTTCTCCCCTTTCAGTACAGAATCAAGGCTGGGGCTTATTCACACAAGTAGCATACTTGACCTCTAGTACTTTTGCTGAAGGACGCTGCAGATGCTACAGTTCTACACATGTTCCAAGAACCTACCTTCTTTCTAAATAAATAAATACAAAGAAATGAACTGAAGTTCAAAGTGAGTGAGGTGAAATCAGATGTAAGACATTTGGTGTCAGGTGGATGTATCATATATGCTTGCCCTGTACTCCTTTTTCCCTAGGTTTTTATTTATGGCCACTTGCAGGGACAGGATACTGAACTAGATGACCTATGGTGACATTCCTATATTTTCATGTTTACTTCAAATATTTTTATGCAAATTACTTGTCTAATTCAAATACAATTACTGCTACTTCATTTTTAGCACATATAATCTGCAATTATACTCCAACTACTACCTAGAAGTGGGACTATTTCTAGACTAGCTCCTGCACTGTGACGTAACAAAGTAAAACCCATCCAAATCCATAAAATGCATTCCATGTTCTGCTGTCAATGCTCAAGCCATTTTTCTTAGTTTTCACTAACATTGTTTGAAGTTGCACTAGAACTCCTTTGAACCGTAACATACATTCACTTAAAATGTCGGACAGAAATGCTTTGAAGAACCCTTGTCAGATTCTTGAGTTCTGTAAGAAATCCGAGACCAAGTAAAGTTATTCTCAAATTTCATTACACGAGACCTGAGAGATCTTACCAGTTCACTGTAAATGACAGGAAAATAAAGTATTATTCACTGAGCATTGATGGCAACACATTTACCTGAACACTGTCATATGAAATCACAGTGTCTCCCCTTCCAGGTAAAGGTCAACACAAATCAAAGTTCTCTTCCTGCCCTGCTATCTCACAGATGAAAGGGGAAGATTTTGAAAACCCATGTGCTCAAAGAGAAAAAAAGGCAGTTTATCTACACGAACCTATCCTGTCTCTCCTACCATGTATTCAGCAACATCAAAGCATGTTACTAATTGCAGTATCAAGTAAGTCTTCATATTGTCATGAGAGGAAGAGAAGGAAAAGCACTTTGTGCAAATTTAAAAGCACTCACCATATGTTCTCCTATTCTAAAGCATTTTTCCCACTTTCCTTCTCAATCCTCTATCTACGGCTCACCTAGTTAGGCTGTTGCATAGTTAAGTACCTGACTTGAACACATGGATCAATGCCTGTACTAACAAAATGTATGCCATTTTTCAAAGGAATCACAAGGTTTAAGCACACTGTATTCCATCTCCTGAAAAGAAGAAAGGGAAATCACCTGGGTGCAAACCTTCTATTGGTATCAAATTTACTGCCATACAGGTTATATACTTACATCCAACTTGTGCCAATTTGATGTGGCTGATGGACACCAGGTAAGAAAAGATAAGAAATTATGTCCATCATCATCATCATTATGTATCACACAGTCATCAGTAAAGTATCATACCAGAATCAGAATACATTATCTGTAGTTTAACCTTAATGTTTTACCCATTACTAGTTTCATAGCTTCCTCTCTTTCCTTTCCTATATGAAAACATTTATTAGCATTTAAAGAAGATAAGGGTATGTTACTTTATAGTATTTCTAAGTAAAGAGAAAAAGAAGTCTAGAGTCTTCCCTGCAGACTAACACAAGGGAACATTCTGCAGGGGGCACCCTCGGTACGGGTAGAACAGATCACCTTTTTCCACCACATCTCTCCTTCTCCATAACCTTAACTACACATCACATTTACAGTTGTCAGGAATACACAATAGGGAAAAGGCCCTCCCTGATAGCAGCATTACATGGTATGATGTAGACCTGTGAAAGAGAAGAAATTATACCTATAGAGAGTACAGTCACTTTTCTTTTTAAATAACATCAATGCTTTTTTGCTTAATAACTTATCATGAATTAATTTGCTGTCAAGAACTACATACTAATACTAAATACAGAGTCTATCCGTGACTATTATTTTTTATTCCATTTTATTCCCTATTGTTCCTTTGAAGGCTTCTATGTATCCAGAGATACAGAAAGAAACTTCTACATTCAGTGATATCTGGATTGCAAGCAAACATGGTTAGAGCAGCACATACCCTATATGGCATAATATTAAGACTTTTCACTATTTTAACAATGAGTTCTCATAATCAAGACAGAAGCTACTGTCTACATTGGAGGTGCAAGGAAAGTCTCTTTCACATGTTATCTAAAAGCACATTCTCTCTGCATTGTCTTACTGCTCAAGCAGTTCATACCCAGTGCACTGTTCTTTCTGCTGACACAGCTTCTTTTCCAACACTGCTGCTCATATGACCTTTTTCCTTTCCCGCCGCCCGCCCCCCCGCCACTCTGAACCATATTTGGGCAGTTTCACAAGAAATCTGATTGCTGTTGTATTTTATATCACTGATATCTGGCAGCTGTATGCTGGCCTTTGTGAAATGAGTTGATGGTCCAAGTTCATTTCCTAACAGGCAGGTGTTCCCAACGTGAAAACAACGCATCACCTCCTCCAGCACAAAGACTTCAGCCAACAGAGAACGTAAGCCCATGCTCACCAAGGGGTAAAATACACGCTTAACGTGAAACACGCTGTTCAATGCTTTTGTGAGGGAGGCTGAACTTCTCAGACAGACTAAAACCTGAAGATGAACTCTGGCAGATAAGTCTGTTACAAAAAATATGAATGATTCTGGAGGATGACTTGTGACTTACTGTAGTGAAACCAGAATTTCAGCAAAACTACACCGTGACAATGCTGTGCTGATACAGCTGTATCTACAGATATACAGTAAAATTGCTTGTGAGCTGGGCATTAAAAAATTGGCAGAAGAAACAAAACTTGAATACCCACCTGTTGGGAACCTGTACCTTGCTAGCTACTCCAAATCTAAAACTACTTCACTGCGAATTAAAAGATCTCCTATTACAAAACAATCCATAAGGCTGCTACATTTTCCCTCTACGCGTTTTCTTTACTGACTTAAAGATCACACTCTTTGAGAAAACAGGAAAATGTTAGTTAAATTACTTAAAACCACTGTGATAAGGCAGTTTATGGATGGGCACATTATAATCACTTGCCACTAGCAAACTTACTAACCAACAAACACCAGGTGGCAAATACTATTTAAGACATTTATTAAGAACCCCGCAATCTGAATCTTTGAATCCAATTAAAATCTGACCTTTCTTCTGGAAATGGTGAGGAGCAGAGTTTAGTATCGCTATAAAACTACCTGTATACACTACTATGAATTCAGAGGAGTAGCACAATTTGCTCATGAGACACAACCATTGAGTACTGTATCCCTGACTCCTTTTTAATCGAAAATGAAAGCAACTCTACAGTGACTGCAGAGCTATCTTCTAACAGGAGCTACTGCTACTTCACTTTATTTCCAGTGCATTTTTCTCAGATTCAAGGAAAATTACTTGTTCTTACTTTATGTTGATTAAATCATGTCAGCAAGTGTTTTAATTTATGTGTTCTAGCTAGCAAAGTAAAACACAATTTTCATTTTTGGGCAAGGATAATCCTAATTAAAAACACATTAGCTGATTATACCAAACAACCATTCTAAACAAATATTCTACACCATGATTTATGAGTTATGGTTTGTTAGCTAACACATTTTGAAATGATACAACTTCATAAGCTGAGGAATGGTTTTTATAATACCCCACTACTACTGTGCTGGTTTTAGTCAGGACAGAGTTAATTTTCTTCACACAATACCAGACACTAAGAGCTCCCAAAATTTCATGGTTGACAGGTCATGGGACAAACGCAGACCTAAAAAAAAAAATATTCTATAGACATACAAAAACTTAAACTAAAACCTTCACAAGCATTAGTCAGTAACCTAACTTGAGATTTCTGATTTCCATTAATAAATAACAATTTTCTGCATTTTCTACAGCTGTTCTTACAAAATTTTGAGGAGAGGAATACATCTTGGGTAAAGAAAGCCTGCACTTTTAAGTTTGGAGGGTATTTTTTGGTACTTTAAATAAGTTTGGACTCCTCGTCTTTAGTTATAATGGACATCAGCAGCATTAGAACCGGCATGAATCTTTCTTTTCAGTAAAACACATTCCGGCTTCTCCGAATTTTCTGCAATCTCACTGATTTGGTACCTGCACACACCACAGTGAACAGTGTTAACACTGGGAGAGAAGGAACTTAGCAGTAACACTGCTGTGCTGTGTGGTAGCATCTAAATACTCAAGTACCAGGGAACCTAGAGAATACAAAGTTCTTCAGCCTTTATGTAAAACATCTTTATGGAAAACAAGAGACTGGAGAAGTTTATTTCAAATGACAACTTCTAAAATAAAGCTCTAAATACTTTGAAGCTTGGGTGACGCTTTGTCATCCAAGAATGAAGAATCTCCTCTGAAGCAGACACAGTATTTTCTATTTCTGTATGGTAAAAGTATCTCACTGCTTAATGCTCCTTCACCAATCTACTCACTTGATCTCATGTTCAAGATTTTGACATCTTCCACAAGCAAACATATCCTATATAGGATGTACTGCTTTAACAGGTATTCATTTTACTGAGCTCCACTATAATTTCTTAGTCATACATGATGCCTCAAGATGTTTCACACATTCTAAAAAGGAAGCTAAAAGCGAATAATTTGCATATATTACTTAAGTTCTACATGCTGTAAATATTGATTGGCTGACAGAGGCAAGAGAAAAAGGTTTTCAAAAATTAGTGCTTTCATTCCTATAGTTTTTAAGAATCATTTTACAGGATTAATTTTTAAACTTGAAGAGACTCCAGCTCTGCTCACCACTGCAGCTAAAGGCTACTTGACACCCTGCTTCCAGCCTGTGACATTCAGCGTATATTATGGCAATTTACAGATCATGAAAATTCTCACTTCTACCCTTTTGGAGTTATTATCTTTTCATCAGAAATGGTTCCAACTTCAACTACTGCTCTCATGCAGATAAAGAAGCTGCTTTTGACAATTCTGGCCTCATTCTGGCCAACTCTCACTGATCCTCTGGGATAATGCACAGATACTCTTGTGTAATGTTCTGAATAACTTTGAAGTCTCTTCTCCCATCAGAAGTGAGGAGCTGTAATTTATCTAATGCCCAAGAACAAAAGGAAACAAACTTTTATCCTACCTTCATGCCAACCTCCACCTGTTTTGGAAAGGTTCTGGTAGACAATTACAGATCTCAGGAAATATGAATAAGCAGAAACATAAGCACTTCAGCTAGAGAAGTGATCATGGTATAGATCAGCTGAAAATAAAATGACAGTGAACGAAAAAGCCTACTGTCAAGTGTGACAACTACGTGAGGCTTGGGAGCACATGTACTTTTCCTCTCACAAGCACACAGTGCATAAAATGTCAAGGCCAAAATAAAATAAATCAAAATAAATAAAACCCAAAGACTGTAACAAGGATTGAGTATCATCTCAGAAGACAGAAGAAAGTCATGATCCTGAATCCAAGGGATTCACTTCAACCTGCACTACATCGGTCACCAAGGTTCCCAGAGAGAAGCTCAATCACCATCCAACTACTCCCCATATAAAAGGAGAGGACTCTATCTGATGCCTGAAATTACATGTGATTCTGTACCCCTTTTCTCTCTTAAGCACACAGAGAATCTCCATCTGAAAGCCCTGGCATTTTTACCTCCCAAGATTTGTTTATATACCAGGAATTATTAAACAAAAATCATACTTTCATCCGAAAATTGTTGGGTTTGGCCAATTTTATGAAAACTTTAACATTATGTCCTATGTAACGAATAATGGCAGACCCCTGGAAATAAATAAAAGTCAGGACTGATTCAGCTACAGGGATGGACAGCAGTTCAATGCAACCTTACTTTTTGTTTTCAATCTTTATTCAAAAGGCAATGCCTCTTTGCTGAAAACGTCCAGTGTGCTATTTCATGTTATAACGGAACAAAACGCTTTCTTCTGCCAGAGAATACTGTTGGGCCCAATTTTTCATTGCTTCCATATTTTTTATTTTTAAGGTTTTTCCACACAAGCAAATGCTTTTGCTCTGACAGCATTTAATAACAAGTTTGACCTTGGAGTGTCTAAGTTTAAATGATTTCAGAGTATGCTGCAGCAGAAAATCAGGGGCCAGGGGTTCTCTTCCTTATTTGAATTTTATTATTTTGGGAGAAAGGGGAATCCCTTGTTTCACAGAAGAAATTACTTTTGAGCCACAGTGTGAAGACTTTTTGCATGAGTGCATGAAGAGCCACAACTTTTTATGCTTACTGCAGTTGATATACGACTGTCACCACCGCCAGAAGTAACTTAGCTACCTCCTCCTGGGAATATCCCTGCAAATACAGTAAAGAAAGCAGAGAACTGGTTTCTATTTACTATGTGTTGGAGAAGGATTATTGTCCTATCAGGTGGGACAGCTTGAGCATCATGTCTTCCTGACAGTCCTCCGGGCTGGTACTGCTTAAAGAAGCTTTGTGAGGCTGCAACCCAGCCCTTTATTTTTCTAGTGAATGCATGCCCAGCTTTCCCTCTGTGGAACCCACTCTCATTATCAAGCATCACTCCCACGACAGGTGCAGGCTGTAATGAAGAACTACCTTTGGCTACAGTTTGCTGTACTATATGTGTGGATCGAAACATGCACAATTTTTCATATCTGAAGGGCCAAATATGCAATTACTGAATAAAGATGAATAAACTTTCAGAATTGATCCTATTGACATATTTTGGGCTTTTTTTCATTTCTCAATTTCCTATAAACACCAAACTTTCAGAAATATTAAAGACACGCACAGAGGAACTATTTCATCTTAATGCTAAGTAAGAATGAAAATTAACTTTTGTTGCTGAATAGAAAAAAAAGTGTAGTGCAAAAACACTGTTATTATGTATGCTTGCCTGAGTTATTACATAATTCAAAGATTTAATTATCTCTGGCTAGAGCTACATTAATCTTTTCCCCCCCCTAAATAACACCATCCCAACTACAACAGCAGGACATGGTTCCTGACAGTCTAATCATTGGTTCATCTAACAATATTCACAGGCAGTCAAAGTGTTGCTGTTAAATCACTCCCTTCCCTATTCTAAAAAGCCATCAGGTGAGCTGTTTCAGTGGTAATAACAATGGAAACACCACAGAAGAATTTATTGTCAACAGAACTGCAGAGAAAAGCAACACTGCAGACAGGATATTGATTGCTGTAGGAAAAAACATTTCAGATGTACTCTGCGTTAGACTTATACAAGCCCTCTTATGTAACGCTGAACAACATTACATTTTATGGACATTCTACTTGGACGAAAAAAATGCTCTATGCATTTATGGGTTATTAATGATCTGTACTAATCTGAAGCAATTTGAATGCATATGACATGTTCACTATGGTAGCTCCTATACAAAGAAAAGGCACTGATGTCTGCAGGATCCCCTTTCTTCACAAGTAAGCACAAAAGCACATATAAATTCTCTAAAACATTGTTTTCTTACTGTATCATACAAACCCACAAATAGGAGAGAAGAAAAAGAAGAGAGGAAAAAAAAAACACCAGAATCAAAGACAAGCAATTTGACATTTCTGTTCTCTGTCCTGGAAAATAAAGCTGATTAAAGAAATTATGCACCTATAGTTGTTCATTAATCATCTTCTATTTGATAATGAGATTTCCCTTTCAATCCTTTCAAAAAATGTGATTTACATTGAATTAAGAGTTTATCAGTGACACTCTGAAACAGCAGTTAAATCAAATTTATAGTGACCGTCACTAGAGATAAAAAACTACAATGCTTGTGCATTTGAAAACATCAACATAATTACAAAGAAAAAGCCATACATGAAACAAAAGACATCAAAAGCACTGCATTTAATTCATTTTTTTTAAATGTGTCTCAGCTCACAAACCTTGTAAAGAACATTAGAATTCACACATGTCAACATGTTAGCTCTTCTCTAAGGCCTGACAGGGAAAAGAGCATGCCTCCTCCACGTATCACTGTCCTCTCCCAAAAGCAGATGGCTTCTCTCCATTTGTCATCCATGGTCTCCCAGATGTTACTGCAACATTTGATCTCAAGCTAAATGTCCCAGATACAACATGTACTGTCCAGATCTGACTGTTCTCAAAGACGGAGAGCTGATAAATTCTCTGGGCAACTTGTTATGGTGCTTAACCATCCTCACCCTAAAAAAGTTCTATGTTTATATGGAATTTCTTTTATTTCAGGTTAGCCCCACTGCCTCTTGCAACCGCCATCCTTACCCAGTCTGGTATGTATACATGTCGACAAGATCCTCCCAGAGCCTCCTCTTCTTAAGGCTACACCATCCCAGCTTTAGCAGCCTCTCTGCATGTCACAGAGCCAGACACAACACACCAGGTGCATCTCCCCAGTGCCACGTAGAGGGGAAGAATCACCTTCCTTGACCCACAGGCAATACTTTTCCCAATACAGACAAGGATGCTGCTGGCTACCTCAACTGCAAGGGCAACTGCTGGCCCACAGACCACTTGTCCGCCAAGACAGCCCCAAGCCTTTTCCTGCAAAGCTGCTTGCCAGCTGGTCAGCCTCCAGCCTGTACCGATGCATGGAATTCTTCCTTCCCAGGTACAGGACTTCACACTCCCCTTTGATGAAGGTGCTAACATCCTTGTTTGCCCATTTCTCCAGCCTCTTGAGATCACTTTGAACACTACCACAGCTACCTGGTATATCTTCATTTCCAACACATACAGACAACATGCAAGACTATGACAGTAATGGCACTCAACTTTATGAACAAGCTTTTCATCAAATAAATACTACTTTCTGCAGCAGAGATAATTTATTCTTTGTGTATAATTGATTTGTGCCTGCACTTAAAAATGTCTTTTGAAATCCATATCATAACTAATACTGTCACATAATAAAAAGCAACACTTTTAATTTAAAGTTAATTATTTTCTATTATTCAACATTAGTAGACAAGGCAGGAACTCTAGCTTAGTGCCAGAACATAAAAGAAGTTATTCTGAACTTATAATACATGGGTTTAACAGCTTAATGTCAAGAAGCAATACCGTAAATTAAAAAATAAGTAAAAGGATTATAGTATCTCATATTTAGAAATTTCACATGACTACAGATAATTAAGTGATATATTTTTGCAGCATTGTCCTGAAAACTGCAATTATAAATATTTTTGCAGCAATTGCACAGTATTCTATAATAACACCTTAGATAGAACATCACTATGGCATTTGAGACTCATTACAATATACTGTATTTTTCAAGGTTTTGTAGGAGGTATTTCTATTTCTTTCTTCCTTTTATCACCACTACAAGACAGCTCGCTTCACCTAGCTTATCCAAACCACAGCTGGAACTGGTAGATCACAGGTACGACTGAGAAAGGGAACCTCATTCACTGAACACATGTAAAGATGCTACTTTTGAGGCCTCTTTCAAGTGTCAGTTTCAGAAATTGAAACCACATGTGGGCAACACAAGATCCTTTGCAGCTACTTCAAATTTGAAGAATAAGAACTCTTCATAAAATGTGAAATAATCTGAGTGTTGATTTTCTGCAAACGCAAAAAGTTTGAAAAATGAACAAAACACCTGGAAGTGAGCACCATCTCATCTTGAAAGTATTTATCCTCCGAAGAAAAATCCTCCTCAGAGTGGGCTAGAAGACAACTAATACTAAACTGAGGAGATGGAGAACATTGATCCCTTATGAAGAAAACCAAAAGACAGTTTTTCAGTTTTCAAGTATTCCTTATGCCTCATATTATGCTTATTCAGAAACCTGTGTCCAAAAAACCACACACAGTGAAGTCCATCAGAGAACACAATTAGAACAACTTCATTATCATGTAGATTTGGATTTGCAATTACCCCTTTTCCCTTACCAGCTTGGAAAGTATTGATTTTTATGGCTGGTCTTCTCTTTGAAGCCTTAGGAGTTGTCCAGATGCTTTAACATCCCTCATCTCCTCCAAGAAGGGTTCTATTCTCTCCTTAAAAGGATTATGGGGCACTTTCCTAACGGGGTTGAGTGGGTTGTGGGCTGCTTGGAGTGGGGGGGGGGGGGGGGGGAAGGGGGAGTTTCACTGACTTAATTATGTAAGTATGCCCTTGTTACACTAAGAATCATGTACAACAATTAGCCCCTTGTCATAAGATGCACAATATTGTTCCTCCCTCCCCTCCCCCCCGCCCATGCGCTACTGCTTGTCATGTTTCACCAGATTCTAGTGTTCTCTCATCACTCTGAGCACTGAAGACACACATGACAAGTGAGCATAATTTTATACACATAACTCTCCTCCCTACTGGCTCTTACCTAAGGAAAGACATGATGGCAGTTCACTGCTTTGGGCTGCAGAACTCTACAGTTGTCGCAGCATTAAGGAATATTTTAAGAAACCAACTCGCATTTAGTTCTGCCAAAGCAAGTCCACAAATCCCACAACATAAATTACTGTATTAGTGGCATATGGTTGTTTTTTTTGACAGAATGTGTTCAGTCACTCAATCAGTTCTCCCTTCATAGTGCACAGATTGTAATCATTTGATAGCCTCATATTCTACAGCAACTATACCACACCTCCTGATTAAAATAACCAACTCCAAAAGATTTTTATCTTATTTTAAGAATATATACACACACGCTGCATATACAGTGTAACAGGCCACTGGCAATATGCTCAAAGAAATTTCCATCACATTAATTAATACCAAATTAACAGTACAGTTATATGCCCACGGAAGTCGTAACATCCCTGCACACAGACGGATGAGCCCCTGCATCGAAGTCCCTTCAGCAGGCACAGGAAATTTTCAAAATAATTGCACTTCA
Source organism: Eurypyga helias (assembly GCF_000690775.1). Lineage (NCBI taxonomy): Eukaryota > Metazoa > Chordata > Aves > Eurypygiformes > Eurypygidae > Eurypyga > Eurypyga helias. The sequence continues at coordinate 12,384 of NW_010242911.1, read as the reverse complement.
GTCATTACAAGATTACTTTTATTTTAATGGATGCTGGTGTGTGAAGGAGAATATAGAGCCAAATTTTATTTCTGAAATGTCTGAATCAATAAAGGTGCCTAATTAAGGTATTCATTAAAGTATACAAAGTTAACTTAACAGGAAAATTCTAGAGAGTACTATTACATTTCCCCATTAAACTAATTTAATTTGGTTATAACGCAAATTCTAATAAGATGATATTATTAACTAGTTCAATTTCAAAATGTCTTACCATGTTTATTTTTATTATGTTACTAAGCAGAGTAGCAATTGACTTAATTTATTTTATTAAATAACATTTCTCAATCCGTTTAAAAAGGGACGATGGCCTATTTCTTTCCTTAGGCCATTAGCGTGCTGTCATTTTAAACATTACATTATAATTAAGTTTTTCACCAATCTCACAGAGTATCATTCAAAACCATGTATACTTTTTACTCAAATCAGTCATTTGGTCTGTAGTTGTCTCATTTGTGAGAGCTAATATTTATTGCCACTTATAAACAGTGAGAAGATTTGCATTTCAGTAACCTGTTCAATTGGTTATTTTCTCTTTCTTTCCTCTTTTACAAATAGATTACATTACGACTTAAAAATATTATTGGTGAAAAACTACAAAGATATGTTTGTCATTCCTCCAAGATGTAAACAGAAGAATTTTCCTTCATAACAAAATTACGATACTTTCTGACTTCCATAATACTCCACTGGCAAATTCCCAACATCCTTGTCTAACTCCTGGACATAGCTGGTGAGCATAAAATGGTTATGTAAAGTTATGCAGTTTGCTAGACCTGGAGCTCCAGGGCTGCTGCATTTAACCCCAGGGGTCCCTGACACATACTGTGTGTACTGTACCACCAACAGGGTACAAAGCAGCGTTTAAAACAGTGATTCATGTAGACCCATCCTTTTCTGTGATGGGAAGGAACTAGACATCACCACAACCGCTGCCAGTTGCATTATCTAGTAAAAGGGTTTGTAACCTCGTCTGAACCCTCTGGAGCTGGACCCTAACACTGAGATCACAGGAAAGGACACACAGAAAAGTTGTAGTGCCTGCAAACCATACAAAATAAATCCTGAACAGGCCTCTCTGCCTTGGCAGTGGTACCACCTCTGATGCCTCCCTTTCCTCCCCTACTGGTAGTAGCACATTCTACCACTTCACCTGCAACTCCTTCCTTGTACACGTCATCTCTCCGATAGCCAACTCTGCACCGTGAAGCTTCACGCTCCCTGTACTTGACCTCATCTGACCTGCTAAATATTGATCTATTTAACAGTATATGCATTAGAAAAATCAATACTGACCAAGTTTTGAGGTCCAATCTATTCATATGGTTCAAAACCCAGAAGCAAAAGGTTATTCAGTGTCAAACTAGGATGTAACCTATTAAAAACAAGCTACGTCTGCCATTAACGGACCAGTCATTTTTGCTCCCAAGAACTCAAACACAATAAAAAACTATTCTAATAGCTAACACAACACAAATGTATATTTTTTCGTTGAAAAGTAAAATAAATTTTTAAAAATATAAGTACATAAAAATAAGTATCTGCATAAGCCAAGGTCATCCACTATTCCTACATTTCTTTTTAGTTCAGTACAGAAGATCTCAAAACTAAACATTCTGGTCACAGGGGTCATATCAGTTTAAAAGCTTCCATCTGCTCTGCCACATTGATTTTCTAATGCACATAACATGTTCAAATGAATATAGTCAATAGTTCAGCAGACCAGACAAATCAGAGACCAGAAATGCTGCAAAGATTATCCTGATGCTTCACCAATCACAAGTATGGCCTAATGTCAGGAGATTAAAGGGATTTAATTTAATGTCAAGGGATTAAGTTTTATACTTTATTACAGTAAAGTTAAACACTTCATATGCAATTAGAAGCACTAAAATATGCCAGGAAATACGTAAAACTAGTAACAGTAATTTTGAGGAAAAAGGTATTTTAAGTTGGAAAGTGTGAATCAACAACTAAAATTTTGGGGAATCTCATCTGCACCTTCCCTAATGTGGCAGAAAATGGGGAAAAGGCTAAAAACGTGAATGGTAAAGAAGAGAACGACACCAGACTTTTATCAAAACATCTCAAAATTCTGTACAATGAGTCCGGCATAATATTTCTTGATAACCTGGTACATTTCCTGTGGCTCATGCAATACACCTACTGTTTATCGTCAGAGTTTAATTTCTATAGAAAAAATATAAAAGTCAACATTAGGAACTTGTTTCAGCACAAAGTATTATGAAAATCCTTTTTCTGTATAAAATTAATTGACAATTTTAAACCTGAATAGGATATTGCTCAAAATAGGAATTTCTTTTGTTCGTTTTCTGGTTTTAAGGAAAAAGGCTGCCAGGGCCAGTGATTATGAAAACTAACCCCCAGTGCTTCACTGGCAAGCAGACAAAAAGCTCTACAACACCCTCCTCTGAAAGCCAGCATTGACTTCAACGGGCTTTATCAGCCTATCTGCATTAACGATCGTCACAGTCTACTTGCCCATAACAGCCAGAATGAGAGAATTCATAGTAGTATTTATCAATTTAGTTTGGCAGCTGTGGGAAACATTGAGATTTTTTCCACGATGGAAGTTGTAATTTTTAGGTGCCTTTACTACCACCTAACTCAGAAAAACATCATAACGTGAAACAGAGTTCTCTGAAATAATGGTTATCTGATTACACAAACTTCTTACCATACTCTCTTTAAACAAAGACTCCGAAACAGCAGTACAACACCATAACCTGAAGTAAAGTACTCAGACACAAAGTTCTGAAGTTTCGAAGACTGTATCCATTTAAAACTCCTATATGGTCCTAGGTCCTAAATTTGGAAGGAGTAGCCTGGATTCCTTTTTGCTGAAAGATGCTTTAAACTTCAAAAAACCTGAATATGCTTTTGCTATTAATGAACTCGCATAGATACAATAGTCTTACAGTACCTTCCTGCATTTCTTCTCATGAATCACTGCAGGCAAGACTAATGAGAGAAATTTGGTTGTTGATGCATTTATCTAATAGCTCATTATCATCATCAGGGGTCAACATATTAATCACCTCATATATTAAGAAAAGAAAAAAAAATTACTTACACAAAGTAAATGTTAGCAATTAGGGAGACAAAGACCAAGTACATGGATATATAGTGAAACAGTCTCTTGTTCCACTAAGACACATGTAAGTATCATAAACTTGTACCTAGTTACTGAATTTACAATAAAAAAGAGCATCACTGATACTAAGTGTAAAAATAAAGATGTAATTAACTGAGAGTGGCTTATGGTATGTACCAGCTGGACAGATCTGCTGTTCAAGTGTCTTACTACCTGAAGGCAGGATTTCTAAACTCTCCCTTACTGCTCTGGCTTGTTATAAATACTGATCCTTTGGTCCCTGCAGATCCAACTCATTTGGTTTTGCTTTTTTCCCCAACAGACCAGCAGATCCAGAATTTAAATTTCCTTCAGAATTTGGCATTATGTGTCTGGAATACTGAGGGTGAAGAAATTGCTATTTTACCCTGTTGTTGTTGTTGAGCAAATATTTGAACAACTGTTCACCTCTGTGTACTGCATGAGAAGGTCTCATTTTTAATGATCTCTGGTAAGAAAACAAAGACTTATTTTGATATTATGTACAATCAAAACTCCAATTAGTTTCACTGATGCGATCTATATGCTCAAGTCCAAGAGTGGTGGAGCGAAAAACTTTGCTCATAAAAATGTGTTGGTGTGAACCAGTGATGGACATCCCCCATCCGTCACAGCGCTAGCTACTTAAAGCCTCAGAAACAAAGGGCAGAGTCTACAAATTACTACAACAAAGTACTATTAAACTTTAATGCTAGAATCCTGCAAACACTGATTTATGTCCAGTGAAACAAATTCAACATAGAATGTAATTCATTAGGTAAATGCAAGGCTGTATGAATCTCCAAAATACACAAGATAGAGCCAAAAAAAAAAAGGAACCGCTAGTATATCTTAATCAGAAAGTTACAGAAGTATTACTTCTATCTGGATTCCCCACTCTGAACTCTCAGTAGCATCAGCAGGACTAGCAGAGGTGCTCATTACCACCCCACTGACTCTGGTTCTGTATAAGCAATGGCCATAATATGGAAAAGAAGAGAGCCTACAAAATGTCTGGATGATAGTGAGGAAGAGATAGGCTATTACATAATGAAATAGTAGGAGCAGTATCAATAAATACTACTAATAACAATCACAATAATAATAATTGTAAGCTTCCTTAGAAATCTTGCTTAATTCAATACTGTAGGACCAGTTTTGATTCTAGTGACTCTGCTGTAACTCAAACAATTTTATTTGGTGGAACACAAACACAGTTTACACAAGAACCAGGCCCAGTGTTTTTTACAAAGATTGTTAGATACCTTCACTGTTATCCAAGCCCAGCATACGTCTTGGTGAGTCATGCTGCAGCAAGTTGCTAGGCAATCCCCATTTCTAGTTTCTAGTAGACTGGTTGGATAACACACTTTTTAATATTCAGGTGGGTTTTTTTCCCTTTTACCATCTACAAAGATGCTGGGTTGTTTTTTTTATTTTTCTTCCTAAGTACTTAATCTCAAAGTGAAAAGAAGCCCAAAGAAATTACTCTGCTTGCAATTGAAAAGAAATTATCAGAACATCTAATCTTTCCCTCAGCATTCTTCCTAGAATTTTGCCCTGCCTTTATGAGTATTAGGAAAAAGTACTTGAAACTGGTAACAGCACAGAAAAGGTTTTCTGCTGATGTAGCTGTCAAGATTTCTCAATTAAAATAAATAAATAATTTTACCTTAACAGCAAGTGTCCTCAATGAAGCTATCTACATCAGAAACTCATTTCTTACCCTTTAGTGAGGAATTTGTTATGAAGACTTCATGCTCCTGCCTTCTAATTGACATGTTTTTTTATATTCAGAGTGCTTTTCTTTCTCTGAGTATATCCTATCAGGCTACACACAAAACAAAATTAATTTGGCTGAATCTTTGATTCTGTTGATAAAAAAAAAACAACTGTCAAATGATTCAAACCATTCTGTCAACAAAACATCTCTGGCCTCTTTCAGATCCTTTCTGTAGATGCAATTTGCAAACCAGTATCTCTTCTTGAAAATTACTTTGTAATTTTAAAATGTATAGTTAAAGAGCCTTATCTCCTAAAGTGTTTGTGTTGGGGGTTTTGGTAGTGGAGGGTGGGATACAAGGATGGCTCCTGTGCTAAGTCACTAGAAGCTTCCCCAGCTCCAAGTCAGATCCGCCACTGCCCATGGCCAAGGCAGTCACCAACAGTGGTAGCACCTCTGAGGTAACATGATTAAGATGGGGGGAAAAGCCCCCTGCGGAAGCAGCAGCAGAGAGAGCAGTTGGATGTAAGAGCAACAACTCTGCAGACAGCCAGGTCAGTGCAGAGGGCAGGAGGAGGTGCTGGGAAAGCAGGTTCCCCTGCAGCCCATGGTGAGGCCGGCTGTGCCCTGCAGCCATGGAGGGTCATGGGGGGAGCAGAGATCACCCTGGAGCCTGGGGAGGACCCCACGCCAGAGCAGACGGCTGCATCAAAGAAGCCCGTGACCCTGTGAAAAGTCCAGGATGGAGCAGGCTGCTTCTGAAGGACTGCATCCCATGGAAGAGACCCACATGGGAGCAAGGGCAGAGTGTGAGGATCCTCCCCCGAGGATGAAGAAGAGACAGCGTGATGAACTGACCACAAACCCCATTGCCCTCCCCTTGCACTGCTGTGGGGAATGAGGGAGAGCAAACGGCAGCAAAGCTGAGCCTGGGAAAAAGGGAAGGGTGGGCAAGATTTATTTCTGAGATTCATTTCTCAGATCTTTTTCCCCTGATTTGATTGATAATAAATTACAGAGATTGCTTTTCCCCAAGTGGAGTCTGTTTTGCCCATGACCATAGTGGTGCGTGATCCCTCCCTGTCCTTGTCTCAACCCACCATCTTTTCCTTATATTTCTTCTTCCCCATCCCACCGAGGTGTGGGCAAGCAGCTGTGCTTCGCTGCCAGCTGGACCTGAACCCCAACAACGCTGAATGTCTTTGTTAACAGTTTCAACTCCCTCTGAAGGCAGAGCTGTGAGGGAAGGTGTGCACTTTGCAGATGTATATCCTAAGCCACCACATGCATTACAATTTGCTCTGTCACACACTGTGTCTTAGTCTGTCTCCAGCATTTCTGATTTCTCTTACTACGTATCCTGGAAAAGGGTTTATCAGACAAAATAGACTCTGGTTATTCAAAGGTGGCATTAAAATACAAAGTGAGATTTACAAATGAGCTAGGTAAAACTCCCTTCCTGACTTTTCTAAGAACTAAGCAGTCTTGTAAAATTTCACAGGCACCCTGTAGCTTCTTCAACAAATTGCTGAGCAAGACAATTAACTATGGGCAGAGTAGCAACTCTTTGGAATTTTAGCATGATAAAAAAAACGTAGTGAAATACACTTGTGCCTTTTTGTGGAAATAGGATTTGGGGTTTTTTTTTTTTCAATTTTATTTCTGCATCAGGAATTCATATTTAAGATAGAAAATTATATCTGAGATCAATGTTATGGTCATTTCACAAAGCCTATTATATGAAGCAACTATTACGCTTCCTATAGAGGAAGAGTCTGAAAAATGAAGTAAATTCCCACCAGCTACACTGCCTGCTCAAGACACTCTCATTCAGTGACACTTCTCAGTTCAGGGTTTTTTTTTTTATGGTTCAGGGGATAACTTTGAAGGAAATATAAAAAGGAGAATTGATTGCACAGTGTACTGAAAATCTCTGCAAGCAACATTTGTAAGATGTCCAAGGTTCTTTAACTTTATTTATGCCTATAGCATTTATTTTTGGCACAAACATAAGTATATGGGATAAGTATGCACCTTACATATTTTCTAAAATTATAATTCACTTCTTAGACTTATAGCTCAATGTCTTGCTACATTTTTACTGTTCCTTCTTTAGCTTAAAGTATAGCAGATACAGCTTAATTCTGCACTGAAAGGACACTACATTACCCCCCAGTAGCAATTAAACCCTTTAATTAAAGATGTGCAGTCAATTCTCATTGGCAAGCATTGTTTTTCTTGCTGATGAACAAAAGGCCCCTCTCCACAGTGTAGTGCAGCCACACACACAACAGTACACCACCGCGTGCCTACTAATACAGAGCCTAGACTGTCAAATAATTCTCCAATTCCAAAGTCATGTACAAGGATGAGTGATTTCAACCACAGGCATCATCATCTCTGGATCTGTTTACAATATGGACGATATAGATCATATTACGACACAAAAAAACCTTTTTTTGTTTTTAATTGGTTGTTACAGTTCCTAAATGATTAGGAACATAAGTGCCATGGATTTCAACGAGGCTTCCATTCACATTTCTATGGACTTAAGGAACAAAACTGCCTGTGCAAACTACACGTACTAGACATTTCACACTCCTGTAAAGCTAGTTTCTGTCAGCACCACGAATCCTTCAATAAAAAATGCCAACAAGAGTCAAGAGAAAAAAACAGAGCTACTGAGATAACAGTGCTACGTAAATCAAAGCAGTTCTACTGAATTCACTGGAGCAAAGTCAACTGAGAGAAGCTAAACATCTGTCCTAATATATTGAACAAATCACTAAAACTGAGTGTTGTTGTTTTCTTACATATCATAATAATATGATTTTAAAATTAGCTGATCTATGCACTTAATCAATTTAGCTATATCTCAGCATAGCACAAAACATGTTTTCACTAGGTAAAAAAGGACAACTCTATTGATCATGAGATGCTGAGATACTGGTAGTTTGACACTTCAGGCAGAATTCTGAAGGACTGTCTATATTCTCCTGGTTTCATGAAATAAAGATGTAGCATGCAATTCAGAAGTTTTCTTCAGGGCATTACAAATCCCGAGATCTCCAACAGGACTCTATATATCCCCAGCAGAAGATACTATGGCTCAGAACAGGTATACAGACACCCCTCCACAAAAAGCCCAGTCACTTACACTTTCTTTCTGCAAGGCAAAATAGTGGAAAATAAATGCTCAACGGAAGACAGTTATGCTGTCCTCTTTGTCCTCATCAAGACTTAGCAAGAAAAGACAATGACATGTGGGAAATCTCTCAGAAATTCTCTAAGGTGGAACTGTGGCCAAAGATGAAGTCTTACACAAACCAAACTCTGTTTCTGCCCTACTTCTGAGAAGCTCAATAATCATAGTAACATTGTCTATAAAATTACAGGTTCAAGGTAACAAAACCAGAAACTGTTTCATGTTTCTTTCACCTTTAAATCTCTTTATGTCAGGATTCCTTATGAAACTAACACTGCTTTAACATGTAACAAATCCAGTATTATTTGGACAACAGTAACTCTTGCAGTTCTGCCTTCTTTTACCAATTTATCAAGAATTTATTTTTTAAAGAAATCGTTATTTTAATCAGGCTTAGAATCCTTGGTTTTGTCTTTTTTCCACTATTTTAAATATGATCATGACTAACTACATTAATAATGTATCATCAGACATCATGTAATGTGCAATATTCAGTAAATATAGTGTCGTGGCTGTGCTGTAAGTCACTTCTTGCACAACAGCCACATTCATAACTGTGACACTTCATGCACAGACCAAGGACAACGCTCAGAATTTACACTCATACCTTTAAATAGCTTCAGTTTAAAGATAAGGGATCAAAAACAACAAGCATTTCAGTAAAAATTCACAAAATATCAGTCAAGATTTCTTTTAATTCTTGAACTTATTGCAAGAATGTTATTTTTCTCTCAATTCTGGGAAGCAGTGAAGGGCAAGAAAAAGGAACCTCTTTGTTCCTGTGAAGAACTTCCAGCAGTAACAGAAAAGGCTTCAAGGGTTATGGCAGAGTTCACAAGTCCTAAGTGTAGCTCAGAGAAATGTCATTGGGTTTACAATTTCAGACTTCATGGCCAGAACATGTTAACCTGACATACCACAGATGATCTCACTGGTAAAAGACTGAACTCACTCCCATTTAGACGCAAAAAAATATTCAGGAAATTAAAAAATAAAAAAAAGGAGCCTTCATTTACCATAAAATCAAAGTGAGTTTATCAACTTGTGGGAATAGAACACAATAGGCACAAGTGTTTTAAATTTTCCAAGACACCAAACTTCAGGCATCATTTATTTTTGTTCAAGTTGGGTTTGAAACACCCATCATTATCACTGGAACACAGAAAGCGCAGGAGAACACTAGGGTTTTCCATACACTTACACTAGTTTAAATACTGAGCTATCAAGACTGTTTATTAAAGAAGCACCTATCAATATAAAAAAAGGGAAATGAAAAGAAACATTAAATTAATTCTACAATATACCAAATCTTTACTTACTATAATGATTAGCTGGATTTAAGTCCAAGTCACTTTCTAATCCAGAATACCAGCACCATACCATTTAATATAATTTCTAATCATACACTGACTTTGCGTCATATATAGCAAGATATTTCATGCTCTGTAGAGTGAAAAATGTAGGTCAGGACCCACAGGCTACAGTCTAGCTACGCGGCTGTGAGTTTAACATATTATTCTTTGGGGAAAATCATAGAACAATTTAATTTCACACACAAGCCAATGATCTTCAAACATTCCAATTTCTTAAAAGGAGACTGACACCTAACGCCTGATTGGTGTGAAAGTCACCCTACTAGATGCAAAAAGTTTGCAGTAGCAAAGCAGGTGGAAAATGTTAGAGCTTTGCCTCACTTGTAAATGAAAGACTTTACAATGGATCAGGAGAACCGTAATTGATGCTGAAAACTTGCAGTCAGTTCATCCACCTGTACGTTTCACATACACACACAGCTGCTTTCTGCTCTAACAGGTCTGCACTCAACTGGTTTAACTGAATGGCTCCTAAAGAATACCAAGCCTTATCACTATCACTTAAGCTAAATATTCTTTTCTTCCTTTAGGGATCTTGATCTGCAGCAGTCTCACCCTGTTTTGCATTTATTTACCAAGTCAAATAATTCAGGTTAAAAGTGTGACTGAAATTTAAAAAAAAAAAAAAAAGAGAGAAGGGTGGGGGCAGGAAAATTAGGGAGTGCTCATACGTTCCAGTTTGCTGGTTTAGTGTACATGTGAATGTTCTAGTTGTAAGCTGGGAAAATGACATTTTAAAAATGCTGGAAATGTTATGAAGATTGGTAACAAGCTCACATCAAGTGGTCTTATCTCAAGTGTCTCACCTCTGTGACAAGCCTCTCAAACAAGCAGCACAGCAGCATTTCAACATGGGTCAGAGTCTGTATTAACCTTATCGTTCCAGGAAAATACTAATTTCCTTAAATAACTGTCACACGGAAAATTGCTGATGTGGTGGTCAGATCAGCAAGCCCTGTACTATATAACCAGCTTTGACAGGAGGGATGCTGTTCTATGTTACAGCACACAATTTTAGTCTGATTTCTCCAGGGATGATAGCTCAAGGGAGCAAACACCAAGAACAGGAAGGTTTTCATGACAATTAACATTGGGACCTGCCTCTGAAGTTCTGTCTAAAGTTCCTCTCTTCCTACCAGTTGTATATGGGTACACTGAGTATTTCTGGGACCTGCAGAGAATTTAGGGGGAAAGGTATACAAATCACAGAGTTGCAAATGAAATATGTTATGTGATGTTAAAATCTAAAAATAAATTTTGATTATTTATTTTACATTGTTTATGGCTGCAGCATATTTACACACAATACCTAATAAAAATAAATGTATCCTTATCTAATCAGCTCTACCCCTACACACAGCAAGAACAGTACACACAGTATCTATTCCATTACACCAATACAGAAAGGTGGCAAATAAAATTTGAGGTGTCTACTAGTATGTCATATCCCCAGTTCTGCTTGTGCAAAACTATTTTAGTCATGAGTCATGGTCATATATTTACACTTTTGTGTCATCATTCTGTCCACCCTGCAATGAAATCTGTGAAGGGTCCAAGACGTCTGTAGTTTCACCTGTAGACAACAGAGATGATCCCTACTTAAGCAGGATTCCCACCAACTTGCCAAAGCACTGCCACACAAAGACCAATCATAGAATCATCATAGATTCATAGAATGGTTTGGGTTGGAAGCGACCTTAAAGATCATCTAGTTCCAACCCCCCTGCCATGGGCAGGGACACCTTCCACTAGACCAGGTTGCTCCAAGCCACATCCAGTCTGGCCTTGAAGACATCCAGGGATGGGGCATCCACAGCTTCTCTGGGCAACCTGTGCCAGTGCCTCCCCACCCTCTCTGTGAAGAATTTCTTCCTGACATCTAATCTAAACCTCCCTGATTTCAATTTATACCCATTCCCCCTTGTCCTATCACTACAGGCTCTTGTAAAACGTCCTCTCCCAGTACCCTTGTAGGCCCCCTCAGATACTGGAAAGCTGCAATGAGGTCTCCGCGGAGCCTCCTCTTCTCCAGGCTGAACAAGCCCAGTTCTTGCAGCCTTTCATCATAGGACACCAAGGCGAAGCATTTTCTGAACATGATTTAATGCTGCCCTAACTACACTTGAACTCAGGAATAAGGTTCATTCGCTATGAAGCTGAAACACGACCTGGGAGAAGACAGTCTGCTGTGCCTAAACTGAGCAGTTTCTGGCGAGTTGCTAAGAAGTTGCAGGCACATACATTACAAACATTCTTAGACTACTCAAATCAGTAAGACCAATACAAAACACAGCACACAAACTTACAGCCACACCATGTACTAGGGTAAGCACCTCTGTGGCCTGAAAAAGGATATTTTCCATCCTTTCCTTCCTCCTAACACCTAAAAATGCTTAAAACCCCATGATGGATTCTGGCAGCACTATGCCTGTCTTCACATGTCACAGAGGTTGAGCCATACAATAGCAATCAGCTCAGAAAGATGGGGCATTAAGAAAATTTTCATTATAGCAGATCCATTCAGATCCCAATTCATATTCCTCATCTCCATCAAGCAGATGTACTAGATAACTCACCTCATGGTGAATGCTCAATTTAATCATCAGGCTATGTATTGGTGAGAAAACCCTCTTCAAAAGACTAAGTTCTACTGGAAAAATTAGCAAAGGAAACGAGAAATACATAGTGAACCTCATAAAAAAGTGAGTTTAAATATATAGATTGTAAATTAGGTAGTTGTTTTGTGATTATAACTATTGTAAAACTTAATGGAAAGAAGAAACCTGTGTAAATTCGAGGAAACATTTGAGTTCAACATTCTCCTATCAACAATGAGAAATTATCTACTAGCTTTTCTCAGGTGGGATGTGCATAAAAACATCTGGCTACCAATGAGCAAGTCTAGAATCAT
>NW_010242910.1:71275-96299 GCF_000690775.1 Eurypyga helias | reverse complement strand
TGGGGGTGTCTTCCCCACCCTCCCACCCTGCCCAAGATCAGAGGAAATATTTATATAACAATGGGCAGTTTCACTTAGATGTCATTGAGAGTTGAGGATTCGCATTAATTTCAGTGACGTTAGAGCAAGTCTATAAAGGGTGAAAAGTGTCTGTGTTGTTTGACCTTCAGAATGCACAGCTAAAGTATAAGGGAAGAAACAGGTATGGCTTCGATGAAGGTAAAATACGTAAAGACATACTAAGTTATAACCGTACCTTTTCTCTTTACAATGTAGAGATCAACACTTCACAGTAAGCATAATATGAGTATCATTAATTCCCCTGTGAAAAGGGGGATGCCATAACAAGACAGTTTTCAGTTGCAGATCAGGGTAGAGGCACACTGCTGTATCACAGTGCAGCTGACCATGTTGCACCTACCTTTTTCAGAAGAAAAGTATAATCCATATTCTTGTTTACCAGGTTTTTTTCCTGAACCATGAAACTTACTGTAAATTACTGTGAAGGTAACAAGACAGAAATCTAATGTTCTCCAAAGGAAGTTCGGAGGCAACTTAAGCTGTTCTTTTAAGGAGAAAAGAATGTCAGAACTCTCACCGTGTGATTATACAAGCATTTTAGACAACTTGTATTTGTTCTTATTTTAGAACTGTGTTTCAAGGTTGATTTATGTCTTAAACTGGTTGCTGATGCTACGAAGACTAGTTCATAAAAATAATTTCTTGTGGCTTGCGAAGCTTTGGTGCAGCCATTTTCAGGGTTGATTATTGTGGATTGTTAAACTCCATTTTGAAATAATGTTAAACTGGTATATGGGTTTTTTTTAACCAGCCTGAATATGACGTGTATTCGAACTACATGGGATGATTTCATAGGGGGTGTATTGATCAATTTTATCTTTCTGTGTTATTTTAAAATCCTATTTTAAAAAGTGTTCACCAGCAAAAGTACCTATCCTTTTCTACAGAAAAAAAAGGAATTCAACCTACTCTTTTATCCACAACAGAATTTTTCTTTGGCTTTATAAATGTTCTGTATAATTGGTAGTTCTCTATAGAACTCCTGTTCAACTTCAAAACTTTAGCCTTACTGCAGAAGTTATAGAGATTAGGATTTAATTATAAACTATGAGACAACATACATTATTATGAATGGAAACTACATGGCAACATAAAGGCTGCAATGATAGTTACATGGTAATTTTTATTATAACTCTTGTATGTTCATATGATAATTTATATCTTGTGATATGTATCTGGAGATGAATATCAACGGTACTTCAATATAAGCCAGAACAGTTCTGTCTGGTGAACTGGAAGGGCATCGCATTCCACTGAAATAACACAGGAGAGAGCAAGGCTAAGTTCTCGTAGTAGCTCTCTAGATACCCAGATGTTCTGGGCTTTGAGGGTTTGCAGTTCTTCTAAGAACTGAATTGTCAGGGTAAGAGACCCTGTACTTCAGTATGAGTTAGGAAGGAAGAGGGCGTCCCCTTCAGTGGTCCTCTTCAGGCAGGACTGCAGATCCACGTGCTGGGCTGTTGTTAAGTAGACTGCTGCCAGCTTGGGCAGATCTGATACTATGGGAAAGAACCTAAATTCTGTGTGGATGAGAGAATTAATAACTGAAGAGCATCCCCTGTATGCTTCAGATTAGCCATTTTACCGTTTCTTAAACTCTAGTGTCAAAATCTTAGGAGGGCAAACCACTGCAATTGCTGTGGTTTTATTTTGGATTTCTGCAGCAAGCAGCAATGAAAATTCTGACAGCTTAATCAGCCAGTATTATGTAAATGTGAGGAAAATTACAGTAGTTGATGTTTGAAGAGGGTTGTCAGCAGTGAAAGTGTTTATAATGTTTGATAAAGTTATGGCTTTTTTTGCAAACAAGTAAAAATAAAGCATGTATCACCACATTTTTCCATACATTTATGTTTTGGATTCCCAGTGAAATTCACATTCGACTGAATCAGTCTTGTGTAATCAGTGCAACTAGATGACTAGTGTTTAGTGCCAGTGTAATATACTTTTGTATTGATTTTTTTTCAGTCTTTTCAATTGCTGTTAAAACAGTGCAGCAAATGGAGAAAAAAAGCTGTCAGAGGGCAGAGATCATCATCATCACCGCAGTATCTTCAACACAATGATGACTTTTTAAGACGTGAGGTGCTGTCAGCATTGCTAGGTTGGTGCAGAAAAATGGACAGCAGAACCTCGTGTTGGCAGTTTGGATTAGTGCTGGTTTGAGGCGCCACAGAAGAAGGCACTGCCTGACAGGCTGGGCAGCAAAACACATTAGTGCAATTCCGAGGCTGACAAGAGGGCTAGCTATTGTATCATTGCTCACTGGGAAATTTCTGCCTGGTATATTGATATAGGCAGGAGAGTAACAGTGTCTTAGGAGATGCTGTGATCTGTGAAGTCAAGTGGAGATGCAGATTTGTTACTGATGTGCTATACCGCCTTGTTCTTCATGTTTTCACAGCATGGCTAAGAATGTAATAAGTCAGGCTTGCGCAGCAGCTTCATCTGGATGAGGGGGTTTATTATTCTGAGAGTCACTTGTACAGGTGTTTGATCTGAAAGAGGCAGAAACATAAGAAACGTGGGGATAATGCCTTAGGAAGTGCATTAGCTTTGGGGGTCTAATTTGTGCTCAAGGGATAGTGCATTCATGTGGAAGAAAGCATAAAATATGGACATACTTACCTGCCTCTGGAGAGGGATGCAGATTGTGATGCCTTCACTGTGCTGTGGCTTTAGTCATTCTTTTTTTGATATGTAACACCTCAATGTCCCTGAAACATCAGAGTAAGTGAGCTTTAACTGAGATTTAGAAATAGCCCTTCCAGTCAAAGAACCATTGTGGGTTTAAGTATTACGAATGAAATGCATTCGAATAAGGTTTATGCAAGGCTTATAGAGTTCAGTGCAAAACCTGGAAAGAATGAAGCAGTGAATGTAAAATAGCTGCAGTATAACCATCACTGGGTGTTAAAAACACAGACAGCATCTCTTTGTGCTGATGATATCAGAGTTGTTGCTGATTTCACCGCAAAATGTAAAAGAATACTAAGGTTTGCATACCAAAAGACACTTGTATTGTGCTTCAGAACATATACTTGTACACACAAAAAAAATAGGCTGTTGGTAAAACAGGGATCCAGGACTGTAGTTCAGAACTGTGAAACATAGTTTCATTATTTCAATAGTTCTTCACCCTGTTGATTACACTTCTGTTTGGCAGCTCTGAAAAAATACTTGTTTGTGGATCTTTAATTGAATTTCAGCCCAGAGGAAGTCTGTATGGTGTAATTCAATGAACTTTGATTTTTCATTATTCTAAAATTGGAAGCTGAATAGTAGTAACATACAGACTTGTATGTCACAGTGTCTAAATCTGCCTTACTTGCAGGTAGATTTTCTTTTTGGTGTTGTAGTGTACCTGCATTTTAAATAGAAGGAAAGACTTTTTTTTTGTAGCAGGAACAAAAAAACTCAGCATTTCACGTACTGTACTGGTCTGAATAGCCTTTTTGGTACTATACAACTGCTTTAGCTAACTAACAGCTCTGTTCGTTTTACAGTGTTGACATATATCAACAAAAATAGAGACAGACAGTCAATTATTTGAATTATGTTCAGAGAGATTCTCATCTCTGTTTTATGAAAGAAGAAATTTTAATGGGGGAGAATCATTCCTATGGCAATTACTGCTAAGCAGAGCTGCTGAGAAGAAGGGGCAGTTCAAGTCAGGGTTTGGGGGGGGGAGTTGGTTTTCTGTTTGAGGGTTGTTTTGTTTCTTACATTGCTGTCAAAATTCATATGTATTAGGAAATTAGATTACTTTAGGGAAAAAAAAAAGTGTACTCCAGCCTATACATTTGAATTCAAACCTGCAAAAAAACGTGTACAAAATCTAGAAAATGCTGCTGTAGTTCTTAAGTGGGAGAAGAAAAAGTCAAACTCTAACACAAAAAGGAAGCCTAGAGAGGGTGGAAGCAAGAACAGGTAACCTGGAGGAATACAGAAAAGTTGTCCGAGCAGCCAGGGATCAGGTTAGGAAAGCTGAAGTCCTGATAGAATTAAAACTGGCCAGGGATGGCAGCGGCAACAAGAAAAGCTTCTATGGATATATTGGTGACAAAAGATGACTGGGGAAATTGTGGGCCCTCTCTGGAAGCAACCGTGAGACCTGGTTACCCAGGATGTGAAGAAGGCTGCGCCATGAGGTACTCGGTGACTATTTTGCCTCAGCCTTCACTGGCAAGTGCTCAAGCCACGCTGCCCAACTCACAGAAGGCAAAGGCAGGGAGGGCAGAAAGAGAGCAGGCTGAGATCAGATAGGAGGCAGAAATTCTTCCCTGTGACAGTGCTGAGGCACTGGGACAGGTTGCCCAGGGTTGTGGATGCCCCCTCCCTGGAAATGTTTCTATGTTTTGGGGTTACTGAATGGAACGGAAAAAGCTGTTTCTTGGGGTGGAAGTGGGAAGAGCTGCAATAATATTCTAAATAGTAGTTCTTCTTTATCTCATTTTTTTATTAAACTGAGAAAATAACCATCACGTGAATACACGTCTCCTGCTGCTGCACAGCTGTAATCAAAATTCAATAGACAAAGATTTTTTTTCCTAAACTGTACATGCATAAGGAACTTCTGTCAGAGAGATCAATTAAATCATAATTGATGGTACCATATCTCTAAACAGGAAGTGTCTTTATTTTAAAAAAGCCACCCTTTCATTTGCATAAAAATATGACCTACAGCTGTAATGCATTTCTAAGATAATTATGTGAGGGGAAAAGAAAGAATCCTTATAAAATTAAGCATTTATTGACCTTATTCTTGGGATTAAAAGTATTCTAAAATGCATGTTTCTTATATGCAGTTTGCATGAATATGAAGTGCTTTCAATTATTAAAAATGCTTCCTGGCTCCACAGTTATGTACTTCTGCTCAAATTGACTGTCAAATTTTTGACATCCAGATTATTCTCCCTGTTTGAGTGCAACTGCAGAGATTGTTATGGTAAAATACAAGCCTTCAGAAATTCAGGCTTTTCACTGGAATTTCATATTAACATGATAAAATCGTATTGCTGACATTATCAAAGCACACATTAAATTAAAATAAAGGTAAACTAACACAGCTTGGGTGACCAACCTCCTTGTTTGACAATGCTGAAAATTGTTTTTCCAGATGTCAAAGGACAAAGTTGTAAAGGCCCCAGGTGTATTTTAGCTTATTCCAAAATAGAGTCGACTGGTATCCTGGCTTCTTTCCTGATTTTCATAATGTGCTGGTTTCAGGCAGGAAACACAATGCTGATGGCTGGTCCAGGCTGGCGGAGGGAGCAGGCTCTGGGCACATGCCAAGTAGTATTGTTAGTATCAGTAGTATCGCTATAATTTTAATTTATATTCAATTATTAAATAGTTCTTATCTCCACTTTCTGAGCTTCCTTGAGCTTCCTTGTCTTCCTCCGACTCTCCTGCACTGGAGGTGGGGGTGGTAAGGGAATGGGGGAGGTGACCAAGTGACTGTGTGGTACTTAATTGCTAGATAAGTAAACCACGACACATAATCTTCATTATAATCATCTACTAACAGCAAGCTGAATCAGCATTCTGATTAAGCAGGCTGTTCTAATAATAAATTAATAGCCTTTTTTCTATTGAGCAAAACAGCAACCAAAGAACTCATCAAGCTTTTGATTCTATGGATGTATCTTTCCAGACAAACACCGGATTTCCTTCATGTAATTGTAGGATGACGGTAACTGTATTCCAAGGAAGCTGTATTATTTAATATTGCCCTTAAGAACAGAAAGGTCTAGCTGGAAGTCAGTAAAAAAGCTTCTGTAATGAGAAGAATAGTATAGGCTTGTAAAATGGAGACCATTTATTTAAAAACCAAAGAAATTCCAAACCAACAACAAAACTTCAACAAAACCTTCTCTTGAAATGAAGAGAGATGCCCACTAGGACACAAACTGATAGTCTTGTATGTGTTACCCTCTTTCTGAGTTATTTTTAGTTGATGACTTCTTAGCATTTAAAAAATATCTTAACAGAATAAAGCGGGTTTTACAAAACTATCGGCAATAATAGGAAGGATTTAGGGGCATGCTATTAATGGTCATCTCTGCTCATTCTCTCATTATCAAGAATCTTTAATAAGTTGTCTACAGTCCAGAGTTAAGATATTCTTCCTTCTATCCTCTATCTGGTTTACAGTTTCTTGTGCAATACTACTTCCAAATTTGGCATGTCAGTCTGTTGCAAAACCGTCTATGCTGTTCTGCCAACTCCGTGGTTCAGCACAGATGACTTGATAGAAGACAGGGAGGCCCTTGCTTGTGTCCTTAAGACAGAATGCCATTCTGGTGATCTTTTGGCCAAGCAGTTCTGGCTGACTTAAAGGTGCTTCTCTTTGCCCAGTCCACCAAGAGTTCCTCTGTTACTTCTGTCTTTGCAGTCCCCATATGTGAGGGACTGCTTTTGTCCCTAGACATAATTGCTTCTTGTTTGGGATGGGAATCTGGGACAGTGGGGTATCACAGTAGCCTGGCCTACCCTTCTAATTCTTTTTCCCCTGGGAAATAGTAAAGGCTATTTTGTGATGCTAACTTAGCAACAATCAATGAAGTTAAAATGCACTGTCACCTAACAGAAATGCAAATGTGATCTGGTTGGTTCTGTTCCCTGCCCTTGCTCATCAACAAATACTCATGAAGAGCTCTGTCCCATACAAGGCTGCTTCTATTTATCTCTGTTTATCTCTATTTCATCTCCTGGGAGTAGTGATGCCTCCTGATTCTTTGCAGACCCTACCAGAGTAGTTTAAGATGATGTTGAAGACTCGCACCCCAAAGAAAATGCATTAAATATTTCTGGCAGTCAGTGCACTGACCTGTTGGGTAGAAAATACCCACAAACTACTCTTCAGAAAAACAGAGTCTAAAGATGGAATAGAGAGATAATCTTATTTCAGCTTATTAATTATGCCTTGTAAGAAATGAATCAAATCACTTTGCTGTATAATACAATTACTTCTGTAATTTGTAGTCATTACAGTTTGCGCTGAGGTATAATTGTATAATTAATTTTATGCAGGTTATTGACAGAGAAGGTCTTAACAACTTTAGCACAGAGGCTTACTTTGGGCTTACTACAGTTTAATTTGCAGATGATTAGCACAATAGACCTAATATCTTGCTGTGTCTACCTGTCATGGAGTCATTTATGTTTGCATCATGCAGAAAAAAAGAAATGAAAAAAAAAAAAATTCAAGGTACAAACATTACTACCTGGTGCTTGTTCCCCTTACAGTCCATTAGGTTCTGTTGAGTCAGTGCATTGTGTCTTCTGTGCCGACTTAATTTCCTGGTCAGCAGGATTTTTATAACAGGTTGTTTGAAGACAGTAGGTGGCTTTTCTACTTGTAGTAAAATATTTCAATTAAAATTTTGATATTTTAGCATAGTTTTCTGCATATGATTAGTGTTTATTAAATCAATTATGATTTGATAGAAATAGATTTTTAAGTGTCAACTTTCACATCTGAAAGTGAGCACAGTAACTGCAGTTACAAGTCCAGGAGCTGTTGTTGCAGAGGAGGAAAGCATTCTTATCTTGTCCTCTGTGCTTTTTTGTTACCTTCCTGCTTACCTACCTACCTTACATCTGCCATATAATAAAACATGACAATAGTATCTGATTATCAGATATCTAAAAATATCTGATTCTGCTAAATTTATATCCTGAATGCTAATCCTGGTGGGTTTGGGGGAGTTTGTTTGGGGGTTTAATTTCGAATGTTTTGTTGTTTGTGGGGTTTGTTTGTTTGTTTGCTTTCTTTGCCTTTGGTGTCCCTTTTCCTGTTAGCTCTACAGTATTCTTAAGAATGATTACTTTTATACTTATGCCAGCTCTTTCACAATTAACAGTGATATTTTTCCTTATGTAGTGTCTCTTCTTTTAAATTAAGGAGAGGGATAAACTTAAAAGAACAACAAGAACAAATTATTGCCTTTTTGAATGCAGTCAATGCTCTACATATTACAACATACAGGCAATACAGACACCACTTAAGAAGATTTATGTGGATGATCTGTATAAAATTGCTCCTATTGAAAAAAAGCGAGGGGATGATCCTGAAAATCTGTCATGTGCTGTGGAATTGATATCTTGGCAGGTTTTGGCACTTAGATTATTCAGTTCTCAGTGGTAAATATACATCATTTGGTTCAGGTAAGTTTAGTCGTATAATATTCCTACAAACCGTATTTGAAAGATGCTTTTTTGCTGGTCTTACCTGAGTGTTGGGTGCTTTGGATTTCTTATGGAATCCAACAGTTTATAATTTTTAAATGTTTCACAAGTGTAAACAACCATTTCCAGAAGTTTTTAAATAGGCCAGTCTTGGACTAATTTTTTGGTTTAGTCAAATTAAGATTTAGAAGTTTGAGAAATCCCTGAGTTATTCAGACATTACTGAAACTTTTCATCATGGCAAAACAACTGCCGTTATACTTAGTCTTGGTTTATTTTTTAAAAAGCCAGAGATACATACACCTCTTACACAGCATAAAATTAAATTAAAGTTTTAAATGTTAGAAGAGCAAGAAAAGAAGTTATTGTAGTGAGTTGTGTGAATGTTACTATTTACTTCCATCTATAATATAAACAAAATGTAACTTATATGTGCTTTGTGAAGCTGCAATATATTCATAAATTGAAAGTGTTCAGTCATAATGATGTTGTGAGCTTCCCTCTTCTTGATTAAAACCTTGGAATTTCCTGTCCTAATATTCCTTGCAAGAGGCTGCCTTAGGAGTTTGAAAAAGAGAGCTTACCATTATGGAAAATTAATGGAGTAGGAAGAGGGAGAAAATTATTACCAGAATTTACCAGAAGATGTTAAGAATCAGAAACCTTAGCAAAGGAAAATCTGATACAAATGAGCTGATACATGATGAGTATATGATGGAAGTTGACGTTGTTGCATAATTGAAAGAGAGCTTATCACCTCCAGGACGTTATGAAAACAGAATGTTAGCTGAGAAGCATCTGTAACAGCCAGCGGTTGCAAAAGAGGCTGTGCAAACATTTCTGTTACCAAGCAAGCAGAGCTGACTCAGTGGCCGTCAGCATTCTGTCTCAAAAAAAAAAAATTGTGTGCACAGTCCATTCTGTTGTAGTAGCAAAGTATTCTTTGCGTGTCCTCGCTGAGCAGTGCAGAGATGATGCTATTGGGAAAAGTAAGGAAGAATTCGGGATGTGGGGAAAACTTTGATGGCAAATTCACAGTGAATTACTGGCATGAGGGAGGACCATCAGCAGTGTTTGTAGAGCTGTCGCCTCCCTGCTGAAACCCAACCCTATTGTTAACATTCCCACAAACAAACATGGGCAGCGACTTCAGTGAATACATCTGTCACTTTCTAGTCCAAGCAGTTGCTGTGACCTTGCTATTCCTTATCGCGAGGATGAGACTGCAACGTGATGTAGGGTTTCCATATGATGACCTGGCAGATGATTTGCCAGAAGGTTTGATCTTACGTAGAGGCTCCTCAAAATCTTCATTTCATCTTTGTTCTGTTTCCAGTGGGTGCTCACAGGGAGCAAAGCTGGGGATTACCACCTTCCAGAAGTAAATGTGCAGGTGAAAAAGGTTATCGGCGTAAGCTGCTTGTTGCTGCCCTCTTTTTGGAGATTACACTGTCATGCAGCAGCAATCTGCTGATTAAGCAGTTCATGCAAATACTCTCAATGTCTTGGACAGAATCAGACAGAACCATTTAAATAGTCACATCTCGCCTGAAGTAAATTAGTGAGCTTTGAATTGAAACACACTAAAGTAGATCAAAAAGGGTAGTAACTTCCGTTTACTGATGTACTTGAAGCCTATATACAGTCAACAGGCTCATTTGGCCAATCCTTACAGCATCCCCTTTGCCCAGCTCAGGATCCCAAAGTGAAATGCACTCTCTGTTCCGTGAGCGGCTGCAGCATCTGTGAATGTGCTCGTTTGAAGTCAAAAGTTCAGTTCACTTGAAATTGCCAGGATAAATGAATTATATCAGCTACATGCTCAGTTTTATCATGTATTCTTTTCTAATATGATCTTGTAACAATTTAAAGGGATACTTTCCTCATTTGGTGTGATGCATTAAAATATGTTACATCTCAGGAATTCTAGTTCTCTTGTTGCCAGTATGACCTTCACATAAATCCAAATAAATCTTGCTATGTTTAACACAGATTAGTCTTTGAAGCATATGTAACTTCTCATGTATCCAAAAGAAAAACTGGTAGCTCAGTTTTGCCTGAAGAACAGCTACCTCATGGGAGCTACATACCATTTACATAAAATTCTAATGCTTTACCTTTATTAGGTAATAAATCACATAAATTTGACCACCTTAAGCATGGAAGAACATTCCTAATTGAGAGCTCTAACAAGAAATGTCAAAGAGAGACGATAAAGAAAAAAAAACAAAACTGGGTGCAAGATTTTACCAAGAGGCTGCTCCAGGATGGAAGGATCTCTAGACTATTAGTCGTGGCGTTATGACTGCCATGTTGGTGGTACCGAGTGCCTTCCCGACTGTAATGTGGGTGTCATTATTGTACTGCTTCACTTTGCACATAGAAATGGAATATGTAGATAAAGTAACGTGAGCAAGGACTTCTGTAGGTGCAGCTGCATAAGCTGTTGGACATGTCTTCCAACTGCTAGGCTACTGTCCTTCTCCTTCCACTGCTCTTTCTCCTGACAACTGGAACAATTTTAATGAGTAAGTCTCTTTCTGTCACCTTCTCCCTCTGTCCCTACCTGTCGAGATGTTGAGAAGAGATCCAATGCCTCTTCCAGAACCCTTGAACAGTGACCTTGTCTTATCTGGGCTGCTTGGTTATACTAGAATATTGAAAGAATAAATTCAGATTGCCTCATAGATTAAAGGAATTTAAATGTACTTAATGGTCAATATGCTCAAGTATTTTGTGTGTTATTTTATGACTCTATCTTTATTTCTGAATAGATCTTTTCATAAACAAAGTGTATTAATTGTAAATTGGAAGGGTGGGAGGGTTCTGGTAAAAGAACTGTCTGGGCTTGTAAGACACTGTGAATACAGTTCTTCCTAACAAATCTAAGTTGAGATTATATGTGCCCAGTAAAGGTAAGGGAGGCAGAAAGAAAGCTTTTCATATTTGACCCAACCAACAGTACCTATGAAATCTATATTCATGATTAAGAAAAATAATATTTTCTGATTAAGCTGATACTATATGGAAACTATAATTATTTTTCCACACTTCCTGTTATTATTGCAAATTTGTCATAATTGACTATTCCAAATTAGTATATTTTCATGCGTAGTAATAATTTCTAAATACTGTCTCTTGAGAATCACATGCTATTTCTTGCACCTTTTTTACAAAAAAGAATGTATAAGCAATTACATTTCCTGTTCTTTGCATGTGATCTCTTTTGTAAGCTACTTCTGTTCAGGAAAAAAATCTTTTTAAAAAATACCATAAAGACTTGAAACAAAATAAAGTTATTCTGGTTTTTTCCTTGATACAAACTTCATCCTCAGAATGCAAAATCCAAATTGTAGTGCCTCAGAAATTCTTGGGGAAAAAAAGGCAAATGTTGCTATGGCTACAGAGACATTCCCACTTGCTTTTCTTTTCTGCCTTAGTAATGAAAGTAAAAAGAGGGATTTTTATTCCAACAATTTGTATGATGCTTTGCAGGGGAGACCCATCTTCCCCTAAATACTTCTAAAATAGATTTTTACCCTAGAGTGTTCTGGGGTTTTGTCTTCTCTGAAGTTGTTTATCCCTTTTTTCTTCATAAAGTTGATTACAAACAAATGTAGTCTTAAAAAGCTTAGTGAAGTTGTGACTTTCACTCACAGTTCAACTTGGCTGAAGGATAGATTTTATTTCCATCCTTCTTTAGTGTAATACCTCTCAGGTATAAAATACTCGGGTTGCCCTGAGTTACCTTAGTTTATTGAGTTACCTTAGTCTCAGGAGTGACTGGCACTGATGATTATATTTCTTTAAAAGGTTTAGGCACAAGATAATCTTAAGATTTCTTAAGTGCATATGGAACAGACAAACTAGTGCTCTAGGCTGCCCAGTTTTACCTCTTCAGGTTGCTGTTTTTTTAATTTGTACTTTTGTCAGCAACTTTCCGTTTGTTCTCCTTCCACTAACACAAACCCCTGTGAACCCAGAAAGAAGCCTACGATGCTTTGCTTCTCAAAGATCCTTTCCTAGGCCGACAAGTAATTTCCAGTATAGCTGAATTTAAATGTTTGTGATCTTCTAATCAACAAAGCATCATCATCAGCTTTTTCATGAGGAGGAAAATACATTTGGAAGCAGCCGCTGCCAGGGTAATGCAACTGAAATTTTCTCCTGAGGACAATAAGCAACTTCTTTTAAGGTAGCAATGATAAGGCATAAATGTACTCTCTAAGGACATGCATTTCCCTGGGGGTCGTTATGATTCCGCTGCAGAATGCTCACCTTTAAAAGAAAATGCAAATAAAGGCAGCTTGTCGTGGGAACACACAAGACATTGCATAGCATTTGTTGGTTTTTTTCCCCAAAAACACTCATTTGGAAATGAGAATAGGCTTCCATTTTACAAAAGCTGAAGACCTAGACTCCTTTACACAGCCCCATTAGGAAGAGACTTTTTGTGGCTGTCTTGCTAGTGTGTACATTTTAGGTAGGGATGTCAGCATGGCTATCATTAAGGTTTTCCTGACACTTTTTTTAGTAACATGTAGTTCCCGCCAGCGAATAACTTTGCCAAGCAGCTATGTGAATTTTTCCATTCTGAATGGCTTTTCTAGATTTTCATACACACACACACACATTCCCTTTAATGTTTTGTTTTGCTTTATTTTTTCAGTCAAAGTAGTTGCAGATGTCTCTGAGACTTAACCTAAGGAAGTAGCATAGTGCTGGTTTGTTGGGGTTTTTATTATTATTATTTTGGATTTTATTTTCCTTTCATTCTCTTGAGGCTTTGCTTTTTTGAAAACTTAGACTTTTGATGCAGAAACTTAATTGGATGGCCTTTAGCACTACCCTGCCTTTGCTGACCCTATGAAACCCTATCTACATTTTCTAAATCACAAAACTAAGAATTTCGGTTAATTCTTGGAAAGGTACAGTGTTACTGTAGGCAAGCCCTCCGCAACGTTTTGTGCCTGAGCAGACTGGATATTGTCTGTTCTCACACAGCATCTACATGTCCAGACTATTAATGAACTATCTCTTCAGACTAACTGAGCATGCACCAACAGCTTTGTAAAGTGCATAAACTGGAAATGTGCCATCCTGGAGTGCAACAGCTGCTTCATGGTGCTCAGAGCTGGAAGGAGGCGTGCAAAGGCCTCTTGGTTAGAACTGGGAGCTGGTGCTTGGTAATCCCACAGTGGGCTTGTAATGCCCACTCTGTGGGCACGCAGAGTGGAAGAAAATAACTGATGGGGATTAACATGGTAATAGGGTAGAACCTGTGTGTAAGGGACATAAGCCTAAAAAAGGAACAGCTAGCATGACCTTGGTCTGGGAACATTAGTTTTAGAGCTGAACAGCAGAAAAGGATGTGAAGCAGTGCCTGATGGAGATGTAAAGCTTGCATAGATTTCATGGCATTTCCTGACACAACAGAAGTGGGGAGATAAGAGGGCTTCTTGTGATGTGTAGACATAGCTCAAGACTTTTCAGCACTGCAGGAAAAAAAATAACATTTTCTTTGCACTAGCAGTTGACTGGGTTCTTGAGAAATGGGGTGGAATGGAGGAGGGTAACTGCAGACATTTTAGAAATGGAAGTTAAAGGTTGAGAATTCAAGAGGACTGCAGATATGAAGGTGAGTAAAAAGGGCTGAGAAGAGTCTGAAGTTTCAGTATGGGGAAGCGGGGGACCCAGGGGACTTTCAGGCTGCAGTTGACAGAATAAAGATTAGGAAGGACAGAACAAAGATCAGGAAAGAATGCAGTAGAAAAAGTCAAGTTTTGGAAATAGGAAAAAGAATTTATCCACATTATCTTAGGGAGTCTGGATGTAGAGCTGGACAATAGTAGACAAATTAGCTGCTAAAAGCATCAGACTGCCAACGTCGCCCACGCCTGAAAGACAGTGACCTGTTTTACTGTTTTGCTGCTGATACAGAAAGAGTTTGATTATTAGAATCCAATGTTTCTTCAGTGAGAGTCAAACTATAAGTTCCTTAAACCTGTTCAAATTTTAAAGTAACCAGAGGTGGGTTAATGTACATAGAGTACAGAAGATATTCCCTGCCAAGTGTCGATATTGACTGAACCCTAAAAAGCAAAGAAATGCACACTGGGGCCTTGATAAACAACTGTGGACTTAAATGCTTTAAAAACAACCCTAAACCTTTTCCTAACATATACGGAGGATGCTTTAAACAATAAACGTTTCTGATTCTTACCACCTTACCAGGTGACTCTTTGCCAAACAATTTGGACTCGGTGCAGTATCATAATCTAAGATTCATATTTTAAAGATTCTAAATAACAGGTGCTTAAAGCTTCTTTGGAAGAAACAGTAACTTGTGCAAGTTTAATTTTTTTATTTCTGTGAAAGTGATCTTCAAATATTGATTGATGTTTTGAGAGGTCTCTTGGTTTCATAAGAAATTAAACATTTAATGAAAATTGTCTTAAAATCTAAAGAAATACATGGAGAGTTGTTTCAGATAACTTAAACATGAGGTGGGGAAGATTTTCTATATTTGCATATTTTATTACTGCATATAAAAAGCAATTTTTCAAATAAATGCTAGTTCTTCTGAGTCTTCTGCCCATTTATCTGTAAAGAGATGAAACAGAGTATGCAATTTCCAGAATTATCTGAATTCCTAAGCTGCACTAAAAATATTTTCGTTCTGGCTGTCCAATGTAAGTTGCTGGAGAGTGTTAGGTTTTAATTGGTCTCTACTGGTTTTATGCTCAAAGGACAGTTCCTTTAAGATAGCTAGCAAAACTCTTCTAAGAGAAATAGCAATCAATACCTACGTGGGGCTTATTAAAGAAAAATGTTATCTTCTTTGTCTAGCTCAGTTTGAAGTTACATACATATTTTTCAATGGTAGTCACAGAAATAATTCATTAAATTATTAACACTGCTCTGTCTGTAATTTTATTTCCTTTGCTGTTTTCTATAACTGACTACAATATAGGATAAAAGTAAACAAGTGACTGAAATTTAGACTGAAATTCTTTGCCATTTCTAAATATAGATAGAGTTCCCACCTACCCCAATGCCTGAACTTCTTAGAATTGTGAGAGTAGTGCCTACACCATTTTGCTGTGTGTTGGGCACATCTGCAAAGACTTATACAAAGAACATCTTATGCCTTAACACATCTTCCATGTAAGACTTCACAGCTGATAGCAGACCTGCTCTACTGACAGCACTGTCCAAATACACAAGTTTATTAAGTATAAATAATTTTCCAAGTGATTCTTTATCTTAGGTTTTGTTGTTTGTAGCTGCAGATATCTAAAACCTGCCAGGTGTCTGTGCATATTATGGCTGGAGGTGTCCTTCATCCCATACCTCACATCACATATTCGGTGACATTGAAAGCTTTACATATACAAATTTTTAGGTGTCCATGCCCTAAAAACAAAGGGTGATAACTGATAATTACTGATTCTTACTAAAAAGTAAAAAAAAAAAAGGGGGGTGATTACTGACTGATTCTTTCTACAGTGGATCCAGCCCACTCTATAAAGGGAGAGCATAGTGTTTGGATGGTGAGTTTTTAACAAGTGGAGACAAAGGTGTAGCGGGGGGCGGGTGAGGGAGTCTGCAGAGCTTCAGATTTTGTTGGCAGGTGGAAACTCATTAAATCCGCACATGCCTCAGGAGGTAGTATATATATTCTGCACTGCTGTTGAGACAATTCTCCCAGAAATATTCCTGTTTCATCTGTCTGATAAATGGTGATCAATGGCTAATAAAGAATGTGGTTCTTCTCCAGGCAGCTGTGCAATTCACTGCTTCGTGCTTCCTTTCTCTGTATGCTATAAAGATGAAGTCTATTGCCTTAGACACTTGCAAATCAAATCTTTTCATATGTCACTAACTGCTTTTAGAGCAAAGCACAGATGTAAAATCCCTGTTTGTCTCTGAAGAGTGGCTAGCAAACAGGCTGCGGACAGCAAGGCTCACCACTCTCATCAGAATCCATACTCCAGAGTGTTACTGCAGTGCTGCCCATGGAAACTATAGCTTAGAACAGCTTCTCTTTTGAATTTTGGAAAACAACACTACATTTAATGGAAAAGGGACAAAGCTGTAGAATGTCTAACTTTCTATTTGAAGCCCTGAGCTTCAAAGCAAAAAATATTACTCCACCTCCTCTCGTAGAGTTTTCTAAGAACTGTGATTGCTGCAGCTGGGGTGTGGGTTTTGAGCTGCACTGCAGAAAGGTCTGGGGTTGGGGAGGTGGGAGCTGTTAGGGCCTTGTTTGGGGGGGGTTTGCTATTTATGGAACCACAGGCATTTCATTTTGCAGCATGCCAGTAGGACTGCCAACTATGCAACTGGGGAAGGCCTGGAGGTTTTGAGAAGGCTGCTGGCAGGGGAGGGCAGGACCACCACCCGCGTTTCAGTTGTTTGAGTTACTTGCACAAAGTGCGCTCTACCTGTTCCTATTTCTGAAAGCAGATAAACTGACTGAATACTGTTTTCTTTTCTGCTCCTAAATTGCAGTGCTTCATAATGTGAATCCACTAGCCGAGCACTTAAAACTAAAGCAACAAAGTAAGTTCGATTTTAGTTTAATCTAATTGAGAGGGATAGAGCCGAAATCTTAAACAACACATATGGTGATTTTATTTTTATCTTGTAATGGCAAACTTGCACTGACAGTTTGAGGCATTTTAAACCCTTAAAATGAGAAGGATGTCAATCTGAAGATTGGTCAAAACTGGGACAAAAGCTAATTTTTGAGCCTTTTATCAGATCTGGAATTGCTTTCAAGAACTGACCTTAAGTTTAATGGTTTTGAGATATAAAGATATGAGGTGGCATAGAGATGTCAGTTTATAAAGGTCTTTCCTCCATAAAAGCACAGCATGTTAAAATTGCAAGTGATAGAGTGTGGGGTTTTTTCATGTAACAGGAATCATTCTGAGTGACTCCAGCATGGTTTTCCTCTTGTCAACAACATAATTTGAAGAAAAATAGTTGTGCTTCCAAAATAATAGTGTCTCCTGTCACAGAATTGCTGAATACTTGGTTCTGCTACAAGGATTTTTATGAGCATGGAGCAAGACTAATTTACAAACATCAAGAACCAGGATATAATAAACCTGGCTATGCTTGGATGTTTAGAGAATCTGCACTGTCAGTTCAGCTACAACTGTGCTGCGGAAGTCAGGAACACTTGCCAAACCTTGCTGCAGCCAAAGTGTACTTTATTCTAAAAGGCTTTCTTGGTTTTTTTGAGAGGGACAAAGGTTATAAAGCCTGACTTGATGTAGTGTATGTCTCCATCATCTGGGTATTCAAAAAATATGAGTTGAGGCCCTTAAAATCCTTTACAGCCATTCACTTCCGTAGATATGAAGCGTACACTTACATTTCTTCCATGTTGTATTTGAGTGTGGGAGTTCTACGACATACAAGAGAGGTGGAGAAAAAGAATGAAGAAGCAACAGTAAAGGATTAAAAAAGGCTTCTAAGCTCATCCTAATTAAAAAAAAAACCAAAACTGTGCATCAGTTGCAAATTGCATATGGGCATTTTAAAAATCCTTACAGTAGGTATCCAACCCCTTTCTGATAGTGAAATTTGCCTATAAATGTGTATCACCATTCCCTACTTAAGTTTTTGCATCGATACAAAATGTTATGAATTCATAATTGTTCATACCATGGCTAAAGACCTACATGAGTCTTATACATTTTCAAACACCTCTATAACTCTTTCAACATAGTTTTTAGTCATTTGTCTTGCTTTGTATTCTGATTGAGTATGGAAATAGCAACAAAGACTAATAATGCCTGCTCCTGGGTCTGCTTTGATCATGGCATTTATTCTCCCCTATACATTCTTATGGCCTCCTTGACCCCTTTATGAAAGCATGCTATTACAACGCTCTGTTTTGGATATTTTTTGGCATCTGCATGTGCCCTTTTTTGTTACTGTTAAACTAGTAATATCCTAAGACAACTCCCGAAGTATTCATTATCAACATTTTTTCCACTGATGCAAAGACTAGATGGCATTTATACTGCGAAGTTGGCTTAATCTGCTGATTCTTCAGCAAGATAACTTTCTGATCTTTTTTTTATATAAGAACATCTTCTTCTTGTCTCTAGCAAAAGATGGACTACTGTTAACAGTGCTGCATGTAAATGAGACTGCAGTTCTGTAATTGGAAAGCCAAGCACAGTGTAATTATGACCTCTGAATGGGATGTTGTGTTTATTTGAACACATATGTATCACAACTATTGAGTTACAAATCAGTACTAATTTATACAAGCCAAGGCCTGTCTCTTTGACTTGAAACAGCTGCTAAAGGCAGAAATCAAATACATGGAGACATCTGACAAAAACTCAGATGCTGGCAAACAGTAATAGGTGCTTTCAAACACTACGGAATTCTTTTACCAGCATTTTTGCTTTGACTTTTATCAGCATAAAGGCGTTACATGATTCCCTCTGAAAATAAAGATAGCTAAGAAAGATGAAATTAGAGAAAAATCTATAGCTGAATCTATTATTTTCTTCTTGCCTAAGAGAATAGTTCATTGCTGCAGTGTAGTAATGAGCCACTCTGTGCTGGCACTCGACTCTGACTGCATTCTTAACAAAACAGTTGCGCTATCTGCAGTAACAGAAAGGATTGTTATAGTAAGACGCGAAGGCAGTGGATTTTACGTTGGTTCTGCAAGAATAACTTGAGAGCGCTCAGAACTCAAAACTTCAGCATGTACAGAACAAACCTGCTTGGACAGAATTAACCACGGAAGGGGAGGGGAAGGCATTTTACAGTTAATGTAAAATACCACCTAAGGTGTGTGGCTATTTCAGGGTTCCCCCGTCTTTGTCTTCGATGGCTATTTCCCTATTCATTCAGAAAATGGTCACTTTCACTGGTGAAGAGCCAATATTGAAAATAAAACTGCTGAAAGTAACTAGCTGAGGTAGTTACAAGACGTGAGGGAGATAGTGTTCCGAGGGGCTACGCTCATGTAAAACTATGACTGGAGCTAGAATTGCTGCAAGACATCTAAGCAGAACTACTTTTTTTCTTACTCACTTTCTGGATTTCTGCTAACCTGAAGTTTTCTGAAGGAGAAGACAGGAATAGCCACTAAGTCAGACCTAAGATCTTGCTTCTCTCACACCTTAATGAATACCCTAAGATCCAGCCTGCTAGGTTTCTCATTATCAGGTATTCATGATGGACTTAAAATAACTTTCCTTCAGAAGCTTTATCAGAAACTGACCTTTTCTTGAAACCTTTTAATAAATTGTCACTTTCTGATGAAACTCATCTAGGAAAAAAATCCTGGCCAACTATAATAGCAACAGTTTGCCTTTCACTTTTATTTTAGACATAAGTGCATGAGTGTGTGAATATATGCTTGCACACCTACGAACTCACAACCCGTACAGCACTACTGATCCGCCATCCTTCTTCTGGAATCTCGGTTTTATTTGCAGCAATGGGCATTTTTCCTGACCTTTTTGTTTAATTGAAAAGTTTTGGGAGCTATAGATGCATCATAATTAATTAAAGCCTAATGCATTTATAATAGTATTTTAAACTTCTCAGTGGGCCACCTAGATTTTGGGAGCAAATGTGCAAAAACCTCTCTCTCTTTTCATGCCAGTCTAATAACTGAGGAGCAGTTTCATGACTGTGATGCTCCTGTCACCTTCTGTTCACAGCAGCTGCACCTAGTCTTTCTTGCTTTATACTTGAACAGTGACTTGGCAGAGCTGTGCTCTGGTTTGTGGCTTTTTCATGTGCCAGGAAACAGAACCGAGCCAGGATTGCTTCCCATGGAAGAGATAGGAGAAAACAGAAGAGAATTCACCTAGCAATGTCTTATATGGTTCTTTCAGGGACACCACTAGAGACGTGCCTCTGAAATACCATCTCTTCCTCAAGAGCGTACTGAACTAAGATACATCCTGAAATTACGGGTCTTAGCCTGCTGGCTAAGGGCTGTCTGTATGGCATCCTTAGGTACACAGACAGGGGCTAACCAGGCATGTAAGGCTGTGCTACACTTCCAGTATTCAGACATATTTTGACAGTGTCTTGAACTCTCTTATATCAAAGAAAAACACTAAATTTGCATTCTTAACACTGTATCTCACACACAATGTTAGAAAATTGCATTTTTTGTTTTACTTTGAAAAATATCTCAATCAGGTGTCTTAAATGTTTCCATGTGATTAGTTCCAGTAGCTGTGACAAAAGCCTTAATACAAGTCCTGTGCCAAAACCAGACGTTTTCTGTATATATACACTGGTTGATAGAGCAATTCCGAGCACAATGGAAATAAGAAAATCGTAAGTTATATCTGGACTCCTTCCCTACTAGCAGTGGGAACAAAATACTGAAAAATAGCACAGTAGCTGTAGTCCAAATGTATTTCCATTCTCAGACTTGTACCACACTTCATGTGGTTGAAGCCCTGTGTATAAGAACTGGTACAATCAAGCTGCTTTTAATTTCCTGTTTCATTAAAGTTCAGGAGTTTCTTCCTGACTGAGTAAATGAAAGAACATGCTCCAGACTTTTTCCCTGTCTTTGAATGCCACCCTTTCCCCTGCAGTATGACATCCAGATGTCATACTTGGTGACAGCAGTGACCTCCCAGGGTTCAGCCTTAGCTACTGCACTACATTTCCCTGGGAGCAGGGGACAAGCGGGATCTGTACTACTAGCTCAGAGCATTAACATCATATTTGTTAACTCATAACTGAGGAGGAATTTCTGCATATTCACTGCTAACACAGGAATGGAAAGAGTTTTCTGGATCACCAAATATGGTGCTTCATTGCTCTAGGCAACTGTAACATGCAAACCCTCCATAAAGTGGTATGTTTCATTTTAAATTAATGAATTCTGTTCTTACACATCCTCCTCAGAGGTACTTACTCACTTGTCTAATAGCTAAGAAGCAGCTTCCAGTCTAAATTTATTCCAGGACATGTTATTCATACCTTTTCTTTTCTAAAAACAATCAAACAACCCCCTCCTCCCCCCAAAAAAACCCAAATCTCACAGTTTCTTTTCATATTTTCTCATTACATTTGTGTATTGTCTAACATGATAACAGATTGACTCATTGTGAGTGTTCAATTCCAATGTCATTGTATTCCAATCCGATCTAATTTTTCCAAACAGAAAATGAAACATAATGACAACATATCCTCCTGGACATAGTAGGCCTGGATATGGTTATGAATTAGCCTTACTAGATACGTTGAGTCATGAATACTCCTTAAATTAGCTATTTTATGAGTGGCTTTACAGTACAACATAAATGACTGTGGATGCCTAAAGATACTAAAGTGGAATGAGACAATATTTCAGGAGTTTTTTATTTTGATTGCTGTAAGGCTGAGTTGGTCATTCTTGCACCAGTGAGCAATATACAGATTCTAACTGTCCATATAATTAATAATTTAGGAGTATCTGAAATTTATTTTTCTGGATTTTGAATCTGCCTAATCCAAGACTAGTCAAGATCACTTCATTTCAATATTAATTTCCCTGATTCAGATCAGCACATAATTCTTCAGTCAGAAGCTACGACCAATACTGGCATCATCTAGATGCTTTTAACTTAATTAAATGCATCTTTCGCTAGGCTCCCTCACAAAAAAGTACCAATATGCTGTATTACCTTGTAACTCTTGCTTCAGTGTCCTACATTTTGAAACAAGGTGTTTTTAGCAGATTCAGAAAATACTCAGACCACTTCTTGGGAAAGTTGGTAGGTATTTCAAACATCACGTTTTACCAATCACCATTATCCCTGTGCAAAGTACACAGCTGTGCCCCACCATGGAGAATTATGTTTCACTGCACTGGGACTCTAAAGGAAAAAGCTATGAATACTTTATTAATTCCTTTTCTTTTCAAAAGTACGTAGTTAGGCTCCTCAGAATGTATTCCTCCAGAGTAGCAATTTATGACTGCAATGAGTTAAACAAATGCACAGGTTTGAAACATAAAAATTATATTGTTTATTATATTTTGTCATGCTGTTTGTGCACTGTAAAAAGAGAGAGAAATCAGTAATTCACTGCATACAGAGTGCTTGACTCTGCAGTGCCAGACTGGGAAAGACTCACAGCACCGGAATCTGAGGGCCATCACATGGAAAAGGCCGCAGTTGTCCCTGTGGACATGATCCTGAAAAAGTGTCTGTTGTTGCACCATTTCTTTGGAGAGGACTTGTATTATATTTTTAATCCCTTTCTTTTGATGAGCATTTGATTTCTTAGAATACAGACAGAATAAATTAATGTACTAATGGCCCACTGAATCAATATTTCAACTCCTTTTACAGTAATGTAGAACAACTCCTGTGATTGCTATAACTGTGTGATTATTTGCTGGGAAGATCTCTTTTTCAGGCATTTATCACTCATTGCCTTCATAGTCTAATTTGGGCTGCAGTTTTCACCATTAATTGTCTATAGCTGTGGTGGGTTAGCCTCGGCCAACAGCCAAACTCCCACCCAGCTGCTTGCTCCACCCTCTCCGGTGGGATGGGGGGAGAAATAAGGAGGAACAGGGGTGGTAATAGGGAGAACATGCACAAGGGAATAAGAAGACACAGACAGACATTAACACTCCTTTCTTCACCCCCACCACTTCCTGAGGCTCAACTTCACTCCTGCACACCCAACTTTTTTACCACCCCCCCATCCTGAGCAACGCCGGTGGAGAGCTTATAGTCAGCATACATGGGTGTCTTTCTGCTGCTCCTTCCTTCTAACCCTTCCCCTTGGCTCCAGAATTGATTCCTCACAGACTGTTGTTCCTTTAGGAAATATCCATCTACTCCAACTAAGGGTCCTCCATCCACAGGTTGCAGTAGGGGCTTCTGTTCCAGCACATGGAGCACCTCCTCCTCTCTTCTCTAACTTTTCTTTCCCTCTGTTCCTTCTCACTCTTTCTATTCCCTCCTCTCCCTCTTGCTCTCTGGTGTTTTCTGTCCTTCTGTAAATACACTGTCACGGAGCAGCACCAGCTTTGCCGATGGGCTCAGCTGAATTGTGTGAGTCCCTTTGCACAGGGCAACCTGACCTCCACCCACAGCGACCCCTCCTGCAGCACACCCCCCTCAGCTACCAAAGCCTTGCCACACACCCCCAGGACAACAGCTAAGGCTTATGTTCATGTAGGATCTTTATTTAGTATTGTTATTTTAAACTGACAAACCTAGAGTTACCGTTATATCAGTCTTTGTTATCAGCTTGTCAGTTACCTAATAAAGACGCTCCATCATCTCTGCAGGAGTTTCAGTCATTTAGGTGGTAAATCCTGTTTCACCGGTATGTTCTGCACTGGGTGCCATATAGAATCATCTATGGTATAAATTTAAAACATTTTCATGGCCGTACATTTGTAGTGTAGTTTCATTATGTAGGAAGTATCTGGATTTAAACTAACATCTCAAATCCATGCGGGCCATCTTCCTCTTGAAACTTCTTAACGTTGTTACACTTCAGAGATGTGACAGCATTCCAAAGCAAGAAATAACATACTGATAGACTGGTCACATCTGTTACCACCAGTAATTATGGTTATCGAAACAGCAACCCAGTTTTCATCCCTGCCTGCCAACGTAGTTCATTATGATACTCAGAAAGGAAGCACGGAGGAAATGTTAGAGACCTCTTTGTCTACTAAACTGTGCTTTAACTATTAAAGCTGTTTCTTTTCACACAAGCTCTGTGGGTCATTAGGGCCATCTCCAACTGCACTAGAATGAATATTCTCCATGTTCTATCCCAGCTGTTTAATATATCCATCAAAAGATGAATGCCATAATGATCTTCAGATACACTAGTACACGGGAGAGTGCTTCCTTAAAAGAAGAGCCGTATATGGATCATATGATACAAAATGATGTGTCTTGATTCCAATTAGGAAAGTCATCATTCCTGAGTAGTCAGTAAGCTATGATCAAGTGTTTTTATCCTAGTCTCTCTGTGAAGTGTCCTATGATCATGGTGGTGTAGCAAAAGTGATTTTTAAATTATTTTTTCCATATAAAGTTTAGATATAAAGGATGTTTTTCTGCAGATTGTCAGCCAGATGTAAATTACTTTGCAGTTACCTATCTAAACTTAGAGACTGGCCTTCAGGAAGGGAATAGAGACAAAGCAAGAAGATGACATTAATGAAACCTAGACAAGTTTTTCCACATTTTGTACTGGCCTCTTCATCTACCCAGTCTTTGTGAGAATTTTTCCTCAATTAAGTGCTTATGATGAAAGCTTTTCTATCCAGTGTGCTTTAGACTAGGTGCTGCAAGTCTATTAAAAGGAACAATCATTTTAGTTGATTTTTTTAAAGTTATTTTAGTGAGCCTGTGTATAATTTTTTTTCTTAAAGGAAGCTACAAATTTGTAACTCTTCCTATAACTTTAAAGCGTTCTTTGCAGAATTGTTGGAGTAATATAATCACAAGTTACTTTTTTGGTTTCTGACCACTGGTTAACACAACAAAACAAAACACTACACTCCTAGAGATTTACAGGAGATGAAGGGAAAAAAAAATGGGAAAGAAAAAAAAATTGTTTAAAGAGAAAGTGGTATGTTTTTGAAACAAAGAATAAAGGCAGTTTAAACATGAAAATCATAATGGGCAATAGTCCCTAATGTCGCTGTTTAACCCCAGCCAGCAACTAGGCACCACACAGCTGCCCACTCACTACCCCTAGTGGGATGGGGGAG